>NC_051210.1:81357312-81406302 GCF_015220075.1 Falco rusticolus | reverse complement strand
CACACTCCTTTGCACCAAAAAGATGGGAAAAGACCTCCGGAGGCTGGAGAACCATCAGCATCGGTCCCTGCTCTGGCTCTCCCGGTGGTGGGACCTTGCCTGGTTTCAGGGACCGCTTGGGTGAATGACATTTCATTCCGCAGTCGCAGGCAGGCTGGGAATGTTTCACTATGCCTCTGATCCCTGCTGGTATCTGCTCGCCGGGGAAGAAGCACCTTGTCCAGATCTGGAGCTGTTCACCCCCTAAAGCGGCTCCCCATCGCCCCTGCCTCGCCCCCGCCATGTAAACAGGATCCCGCGTGGTTACTCTGGCAGACTCCTGCCTGTGTTTTCCCATTCCCCCCTCCTTCCACCTCCCTCTAGTACAGAGTTTATAACCTCCTGTGAAATGCCTTTATTTACAAATTGGCATCCTATTATAATCTGAAATTGAGACATCTTCCTGTGGAACTAGGATTGTATATTTGTCCCAGGGATAAACAATTGCTTGGGAATTTTTTTTTTTTTTTAATAAGTCACTTATTCTTGGTTTATTTTTGAGCATGCGTCCTTTTAATATTTTTTTTATTTGCTTTGAGCATTGCAGGGCATTGCACCCTTTCCTTCCCAGCCTCATTGGAGACGCGACACACACTACCACCCCCGCCCCTGCCCTGTGCTTACCTAAAAAACACGGTCCTGTCCTGGAAAGGACAAGGTTATCAGGGGTTAACGCCAAGATGACAGCACTGGAGCCTCTGGAGCAAAGCAGGCTGCCTGCCAGACTAGGAGCCTCCCGGCTCGCCTCGCAGCACATCATCTGACCGTGGCCGGCGGGGAGGAGGGAGCCGGCACTTGGCACCGACCCCAGGGCTCTTGGCTTGGCCACCCGCTCCGGCTCCTTCAGCCTTGTGTTGGTTTTTTTGGTTTGGGTTTTTTTTTTACATATTTTTAAGGGGGATCTTGCCCTGTGGGGACCCCCAACTCCTCGCCGGGGATACGGCCGGTATAGACCCTGTGCTGCTGTGGGGATGCTGGGGGCATCCTCCTTCCAGCTCCTGGCTCTTAACCGATTAAAATCCTCCCCCAAGCAAATAAGACCCATTTAATAATGACTTCTTAAGGCTTCTAGAGCTTTTGATCCTTTCCTTGATACTCTTCTAGGATGTTTGGGGTTTTTTTGAAAAAAGAAGATGGCAGAGGTGGTCCCCCAAGTAAATACTGGGTGTTTCAATCCATCCCTGTACAGCTCCATTTCCATTTTTCCGGATGCTGATTTTCCCAACCCAGCGGTGCCTTGAAAGAACAGCTGACAATAAGATGCAGAAGAAGACCCCACCACCAGCGAGTCCTTCATGGCGAGGACCACTGGGATTTTATCCTGCAACCTCATGCTTTTTAGGGAGGAACGAGGACAAAAAGGTGAATTTTGGAAGTGAGGTGTCGCCTCAAACCACCTTCTGCTCGCCAGAGATGTCCCGATGAGCGCCAGCAACCTGATCGTTGGGGACATTTAAAACGGGATGAGACAAAAACACTCGTAGAGGAGCAGCCCCAGGCTGGCAGGGATGCGGGCTGCATCGTTTCCATCCCCGCTGTCTGCCAGTGGGTATCACTTACGCTGGAGGAACCAGTAACATTAACCACATGCATTTCCCTGCCGCTGGCATGGGGGGATGCCTATTTCTAACCGCAGCGGCCAAGCCCGTAAACCTTGATGCTGGGTGAAAACAGGGTACACCCCGTTTTAGGGTCCAGAGGGAAAACTGGAGTGTACGGACACCCTCCCCCCAGCCCTCCCTGGGGGCTTTAGGAGGGTGATGGGCTGGGTGGTGGGTGGGTGCCAGCCTCACTACCGTCCCCAGCCAGCTTGAATGACCCACGCCGCAGCCTGGCCGCCTGCCTACTGTCACAAAGGAGCTTCCTTTCCAGTTTATTTTCAGCACTGAGATACTATTAACCGCTGAGGCATGGTCTCTGTTCTAACCACCCTCGCTTTTTGCCTAAATCACTTCGTTTTCACCCTGAGCGAGCGTGCCGAGGCTGCTGGCTTGGCTTCTGTGCCACCGGGGTACCGGCTGCGTCACGGCTGCTGTTGAGGAACGGGAAGGCATGGAGAAGCAGTGGCCTGATCCAGCGCAGGGCTGAGGTCAGGCAGGAAAGGGAGCTCGGTGCCTTGCAGGATTTCCGCCTGCTGGCTTTGGATTAGCCCCTTGGTTTGGTTGTTGGGTTTAGGGTTTTTTTAAATTTTTAACTACTTCTTTTAATAACAGCAGCATCTTCAGTGTTGCTGGCTGCTTCTTTCTCCGCAGTTTATTTTATCTCGTTTTATTTAATTTTATTTACTTATTTAATCTTCTTTTTATTTTCATCTTTTCTCTTTTTCTTTTCCTTCTCTTTTTTCTTTTTCTTTTTTTTTCCTTTTTTTCTTTTTTTTCTTTCTTTTTCTTTTCCTATGCAAGAAAAGAGCGTTTCTGGGCAAGCATTGCAGGGATTTTCCATCCCCATCCAGGGAAGGGTGGGGGCTTGCATCCCTTCTGCACAAACCTGCCGTGGGAGCCACCCTTGGGGAGGTCTTCGCCGATGGGCTGAAGGTGTTGGGTCCAAAAAAGCTTTTTCCAGGGAGTTTTTGCGCTGTTCAGGATGTGACGTGGTGTTTGCTCACAGACAGCCCTTCTGCCCCCTTTCTTTTTTATTTTCTTTTTTATTTTTCCCTTGGTTTTTTTCCCCCCTCTCCCCTCTTTTGGGTAGCCATTTAAATGCATGATGATAACTTTCACCCTGTTAATTAACAGGAAACATTGGGACAAGACAGGAAATTACATCAGTCTTTTATGAGGAAAGAGCCAAAAAAAAAAAAAGTACAAGAAAACATAGTTATTAGCGAAAGGAAAGAAAGTGCTGGGGGAGGAGGAGAAAGAAAAGGAGAAAAAAGGAGGAAAAAAACCTACCCCACCATCCCATGGGCCCTGCTTTTCCAAGCGAGGCTGCTCCAGCACTTGATTTTATTTTTATTATGTTGAAAAATATTTGACTAGCAGGGTCACCTTCGCTTGAGTGCGACGCTTGAACTTCCCGAGGAATCTTTTTTTTTTTTTTTTTCATGCCTTTTCTCAGCTTCCTTCCCCAAGCTGTGAGGCCTAGGAAGCTCTTGGCCGGGAGACTAATTTTGGTTTGGCTGCTCAGCCCTTCAAATTGGTCCCCACCCAGTGTCATTATCTTGGTTTTAACTTGCAAGGGGAAAAAAAAAAAAAACCCAACACCCTGTAAGAGCTGGCTCAGCCCTTCTCTACCCTTTTAACCTCGCCATGTCAGGAACCTCCTGGCTTCAGCTCCCTTGTTGGGGCACCCTGGCAGCATCAAAGCACCGCGGGGGAGTTCCAGGAGGTCCTGGTGATGCTCTCAGGGATGCTCCTCGATGTGCGATGGTGGGTACCCGGCTCTGTGGGTCTTCCTTGTCCTCCCTCAGGGGTGAAGTAAGATGCCCGGTGGGGTGGTTGCATGAGGTCCTGGTGATGCTGTTGGCGATGCTCTTCCATGTGTGATGGTGGGTACGTAGCTTTGTGGTTCTTGCTCATCCTCCCTTGGGGATGAAGAAAGATGCCTGGTGGGGTGGTTGCAGGCAATCCTGGTGATGCTTCTCCGTGTGTGATGGTGGGTGCCTGGCTCTGTGGACCTTCCTTATCCTCCCTTGGGGATGAAGTAAGATGCCTGGTTGGGTGGTTGCAGGAGGTCCTGCTGATGCTTTTGTGATGCTCCTCCATGTGTGCTGATGGGTACCTGACTCTGCAGTCCTTCCTCATCCTTTGGGGGTAAAGTAAGGTGCCCAGTGGAGTGGTTGTAGGAGGTCCTGATGATGCTTCTCCATGTCTGATGGGTGGATACCTGGCTCTGTAGCCCTTCCTCATCCTCCCTTGGGATGAAATAAAATGTTCAGTGTGGGGTGGATGCAGGACATCCTGGTGATGCTTCTGATGATTCTAGCTACTCCAGGTGTTGAGGGTGGGTACTCGACTCTGCAGTCCTTCCTCACCCTCTCACAGGGATGAAGTAAGACACCTGGTGGGGTGCTGTTTTTTGGCGAGCTGTCTTTGGGGTGAAGTCTTGGCTCCTGTGGGCTTTCCCAGCTTTTCCCTGAATACCTGTGCAGGTGGAAAGGCCACTATATTAACAACTCAGAGCTGCTTGAGCTCTTAAGCCTTGTTGCAAGTATGTGCCTATAATTGTATGAAATAAGCGAGGCTGTGGGCAACATAATAAACAGAAACATAAAGCAAGTAAATCGATTTAACCTATATATATAGGTTGGATATATATTTTGAATGTATGGTGTCTAATTATATATAATATGTAGGATATACTCAATATTTAAAGAATCATTAATATGTGTAGGTTGAATATATTAAATATATTCATATATATGATTATATAATATATATATATAGGTTGACTACTTTCGTTTGTAGAGCTGTCAAAACTGCATCAATAAAAGCTTGCTTTGCATTGCAGAAACTCGGGTGTTGGGAAGGCGGTGGGAGTGCAGCCATCCTTTGTTTTTACATCCAGTGATGCTGGCTCTGGATCCAGTGATTTTTGGTGATAGAAACCAATGGGATGAATTTATAGGTGCTAAAAATTGCTGGGCATTGCCACTGAGGGGAAGCTCCATCCACGGTGGGTGATGCAAAATAATACTGGAGGGGTTAAGTGTCTGTGTGCACATTGCTGTACTAATGTGTACTAGGTGAGGTTTTGAGTAGAAAAGCAGGGAAAATAGCAAAATAGTTGAGAAATTAAATGGTGGGATGGGGTGCTGCACGGTGGCTGGGCTCTGGCAGCATCTTTCTGGGCAGAGTGGATGGAGTAAATAACTTCATAAAATCATCCTTCAAGCAGGAATCAAATAACAGGAGTTTTATTTGGAAAAGGAGTTGGGAGCCTGAAGTTACATCACTGTGTTTGAACTGATGAATTCATTTTCTTTGGAAGCCGGGCTGAGACTTTTTAGCTCATTATAAGGAGCAAACCCATAAATCTTCATACGCAGAGGCCTGTAGTTTTCCTGTTCTTTGTCACAGCCGAGCATGGAAAATGTATCGCGGGTGTCAAGAGCACGAAGCCTTGACACACCTGAGATGTTGCACCAAGGTTATTTTCTGGAGCGTCCGGTGTGGTGTTGGGTTTGCCGAGCAGCAGTGCTGAGCTCCAGATCCCTTGGGCTTTGCCCCCATGGGAGGATGATGCTGCTTTCAGGAGGATGCTGCAGGGTCTTGGTGATGCCCAAATCCCCTGGGCTTTGCCCCCGCTGTCGCATCTCAGTGGTGCCAGCCTGGCTGTGGTGCAGTCCCCACCTGGGACAGGGCTCTGCCACCCACAGCAGGGCGGGATGAGCACAAGGAGCTTTTTGTTGTGTAGGATTTTTCCGAATTTTTTTATTTAATTTTATTTTTTTTTATTCTGGGTGCTGCCGACCTGCCCCGTTTTATAGCCTGGGGCAAACCTCTGCCGGCCTCTGTCTGCGGAAGGGGGGTGCCAACTCCGCCAGAGCGCCAGGAGGGTTAATTACTTAATGAATGTAATATTCACTATAATTGCTAAGCGTTATTAATCCAGAGCAAAGTGAGAGGCAAGAGGAGGGGTGTGTCCACGGCCAGGCTTGTGAACTCCATCCAAATGCTGTCTGTCTGTCTGTCCATCCCTTGTTAGTCCATCCCTTGCTTGCCCCCCTACCTGGACAGGGGCTGGTGGCTGTCGGGATGTCCCTGGGTGCCGACCCTGCCTGCGCCCAGCGTTCGCCGCCTGCTCTTAGGAATAGGCGTGATTAGATTATGAAGGCAGACAGAAGTAATGATTAACTTTTTCAGTCTGCATGCTGTCTCCAGTCTGGCGCTGGGTGTTTTTTTTTCCCCCTAAGTAGGCCCTGGCCCCGCGTCGACAGGGTATTAGGTTGTAAAGAAAGCCAGGAGGAATGAAGGCAAGGGAGGGAGGGGAAAGGGGAGGGGGGGAGCCTTTTCCATCGGATCCGGGACTGGAATTTATTGGCAGGAATGCAGTAAATGCTCTAAATGCCAGCCCAGCTAAACAGTTTTCATAATTGTTACGGAGCAGGGCACGACGAGTGTGAAAAGGACTTTTGTTCCAACCCTGTTTTTTCCATGGGTTTACATCCCTGCGAGGGATGCCGCCCTGGGAAAGGGAGCTGGGGGAGGTGTTCTATTTTTTTTTTTTTTTGGTGGCGGGAAAGACACATTTACGTCTGTTTTCAGTCTTTAAAGGAGAATTCTGGCTTGGTGTGCTGTGGCGAGAGGCTTTTTTTCAGTATTGAAATGAGAGCGGTAGCAATGCCTTGTGTGTGCGTGGAATGCACTTAGGGGGGGGAAAAAAATCCTCACATACATCTGTGTATTAGGTATCCATTTGGAAATCCTAGACTGCTCTGCTTCAGTTTTTATTGAGGTCTTTACAAGGTTTTTAACGTGTAACTCACATAGCTACATGTTGTCAGGGGAGAGCTGCGGCTTTCCTGGGGGCCGTATCCCTGCCCTCCCCTGGGCATCGCTGGGTACCAGGTGACCTCCCTGCCTTGCCGCAGCGGCGGTTTATTTTCAATTGCAAATGCATTTTAAGGTCTTCATCCTCTAAAACTGAGCTCAGTGGCTGCACAGAGGGGGACTGTGACCCCAGGGCCGGCATGGCCTGGTGGCCTCTGGTGGCTTTGGCATCCACGTCGGTGATTGATCCCTGCACTGGAAAGGTGACGGGCAGGGTGCTGTCACAGGAACCTCCAGCGCAACCCAAGCCAGGAGAGATATTTTGGCAAGCTCATCCTCAGGTCTGATTTGCATTTTTCTAAGTCAGAAGCCTTTTGTGTGCTGGTTTCTCCTTCTCAGGTGGTTTCTGGTTGAGATCTGGGTTGGGTATGGGTGGAGAAAAGGTGTGTCTTGGTAGCTGCTGAGGACGAAGCACAGAGGTGTTGGCTCGTCTCTGGGAGCTGGGGCTGGTACCAACCCTGAGTCACTTGGTGGTCGTGTGGCAGCATCTCCTGAACGCCGGCTTGGGCTTCCTGTGTTTTCCAGAGGAACTTCTTGGCTGATAGTCATTAAAATGTGATTATTCTGGCGTGCTGTCAGGGCAGGGGAGGAGTTCAGAGGGTGCACAGGTCTGTGGAGCATCGTGCAATACCTCCCGAGCCAGCCAGTCCTCCCCACTGGTACAGAATAGCAATGGGGACATATGCAGCAAAAATAGGATTTCTGGGGGTTTTCCACATGGATCTGCGTGCTTCATGCCTATCCAAGTGCCCCGGGGGTCTTAAAAACCCCACTGATGCTGGCAGCACCCCTCTGGAAGGGTCTCCCCTCTTGGAAGCATCCCTTCGTCCTGCCCCACTGCTGGCTTGGAGCTCGGGGAAGGGATTCCCGTCCTACTGCTTTTTTGAAACAGAGGAAAAGTTTTCCCACACCTTTGAGGGGTGCAGAAGGAGAGGCAGATAAAGAAGGTTCTTTAAATTAAAACTTCAAAAATAATTAGACTGACTGTATACTAAACAACAGCAAAGAGGCCCATTTACTGTAAATATTATGAATGGATTTGGCTGGCTTCTTCATCCCCACCCTTCCTCTAAGGCTTTTCTCTGAGCTGAGTCGAAATTCGGCCTTCAGACAGCACGGTACTCTATAATTTGCATGGCTGATGAGGCCCGAAGCCTGGTACGGAGGAAACTGGAGTCAGCTGGCTCCTCTCTAACCGCTGGAGACAGGCAGACAGGCATTTTTGGTGTGTGCCTGCGTAATTCCCGCCCGCCCCGCTCCCTGGAGCTGAGCCTTGCTTGGCTCTTAAAGAGTGCGTGCACAAAAAAAAGGTTCTTCTCTTCTCACATCATTTTTAGCCATGGTAATTGATTAATCACAGTAATTAGAGAGTAGCGGTGACTAATAGGATGTTTATGAATCAAATTTCTGGTTTAGTGGACTCGGTGAACTCAGCAGTTTCACTTGGGTTCTTTCTTCACCATCCTTCAAGGTGGGGGACATCAGGGAGCTGGGCTTCCTTCACATGTTCATGTTGATCACCCTATATTTTTCCAGCTTGGACATCCCTCCTGGGCCAGCCTCGGCATTTGCCGTACTGTTGCAACATAGGTCTGCAACAACAGGCTTGCCAGGGACCCTTTCTGGGATGGTTTTCTTCCTTTTGTGTCCCGTCCCTGAATTAACCCTCAAAGGTCAGGGCTGGGTTCTAGCTTGGGAGAAGGTTGACTCAAGGCACCACCAAGCTGGGGTGGGAACTTTAGAGGATGTCCTCAGGGATCAGTCATCCCTACCCACTGTCTAACATGACCTCGGTTTTGTCCTGGTTTCACAAGAGGGTTTCCCAGCCATGGTGAAGGTGGTAGAAGTTCTTGGTTGGGTCACCAGGGGACCGAGCAGAGCATACCCAAGCGTGTAAGTCACCGCTAACATGAGTGAACCAAAGCCCTAGCTACAAATACCGGGAAATCCCAGACTGCTTCCCCCAATGGCTTCTGCCAAATTTTTTTCCTCTGTCCCCATCAGACTCGCAATCTGTTGGCAACATCTCGGTGCCTGGATGCCAGCCCTGAGCAAACTTCAGCAAACTGAAGAAACTCAGGTATTTCCGTGCAAGGTTGACTGACTTTGCTAGGAGCAAGGAGCCACTTAGGTGATTGGGTGGACAACTTGTTAATAAATTAAAGAAATAATCTTAAGGCTCTTTAGCCTGCATGACTACTGTATATGTTGAGTAATAAGAGCTGCCTAATAAGACATAGACACAAATTTATGGTCTAGCCTGTCAATCCGTGGATTAAGGGCTCCATAAGTACCTACTGACTCGATGGGCTGTAATGGCTCCTAAAGAGACGTTATGGTCTATTGTGTCAATAATCCACAGATTAAGGGCTCCCTAAGTATGTGTTGATGCCACCGACTGTCCCAGCTCTTTGGGGGCTTTTGCGTTGGTGCAGTCGAGGGACCCCACGGGCCACCGTGGGTGGTGACATCCCTGCAGTAGGTAAGGGTTTATTTTCTCTGCAAACAACAGGAGCTTAACACATGACCATCCTCTAAATTAGCCTTTCAGAAATAATCCCGGCCATCAAAAGCAGGGGGCGGGGGGTGGGGTGGGGTGGTGGTGAGGAAGCTGAAGCTGTCTAGCCCTTGTGTGCAGGGAGATATAAAAGGTTGGGGGCAAACATTGCTGTGGGTGGTGTCTCCAGGCTGCCCACAAACGCCGTTAAAGGCACAAAGACCCTTTTCTGCAGCAGGATATATCCTTTAATTTGGTTTTTTTTCTTTGCTTTTGCAAAGCATACCTGGAAATCTGGCTTTGAAGGATTTTTCTTGGGGTTTTTTTTTTTGGTTTTTTTTTTTTCTTCTAATTTGTTCCTCTGCCCAAATAGCCTGCAGATTGCCCGAGAGACTAGAAAGGAAGTAAAATTTCCCTTTTTGCTGCCTGTTTTTCTTTACTTTGACGAGCTGTGCGGTTGCACGTCATGCTCGGTGTTACCCTCACCTTGATGTAATGCGTGTTCGCTTCTGGTGTAAGAGGTCAGGGGTGTATTTTTCTTGAGATCCTACAAAAACAGCACTTGCCAGTAACAACGAGGGGCAAAACTGCAACTGGAGTGCCCCGAGCTGCCCTGAGCACCCTCAAGAAAAGCATCAAAACCCCATAAAAAGCTTCAGGGTTTGTGTCTCCATCTCAACAAGCAGGAGAAGATGGAGGACATGGCTCTGTCTCGGGCTTGCAAATGCCACTTAAGGTCAGCCAAGAGAGATTACCCGGCGCGAGACACGCTGAGCTTGGTCTCAGCCTTGGCCCCAGCCAGACGACACGTTGTGCTGACACCAGTCCAGCCAATTTGTTTTTTTTAAGCGCAGATGCCCTCCATGTGTGCTGGCGGATTAAGGAGGAAGGACCGCAGGTTCATCCTGCTCATCGGCGGTGCCCACGTCGCCCTTTTTCCAGCAGAAGGCTGCCTCCCGGGAAGCCAGGCAGGGATCTCACCGTCCCTCCCGGTTTCTTTGCTGCCCCAGGAGCTCACATCTGGGACCTGGACCTTCTAGGAAAGGTCCATAAGACCAGTCTCGTGAGGCTGTGATTTCACAGTGGACATGTACATGACATTATCTGTTGGGTTATCAGTCGTACGTGCGTGTCATACCCACAAGTGACGCGGGTGGGGGTACCGCAAAACATGAGCAGCCTGCCCATGGCAGGGGGCTGGACTAGGTGCCCTGTAAAGGTCCTTTCCACCCAAACTGATGATTCTATGGAGACGAGGAGGCTTTTGTTAGCAGTTCAGTGTAGGTGATGCCATGGCAAGTATTGTGTCAGGGTTGATGGCCAGTGGGAAATTCAGCACCAGTGATCACAGAGGAATGAGGGAGAGGAGGGACAAGACCAGTTTAGGAAGAGCGTGAGAAGATGCTTTGGCTCAAAGCTGCTCTTAAAAAAATAATACTTATAAATACATATATTAAAAAAGTATAAACACATAGTTTGAAACACTTACACGGCTGGCTAATCGAATTTGCGTCTCATCATAATATCACTGAGGAAAGGTCCAATTACAGGCATTTAAAAACCTAATCAGGAGCGCAGTTGTATTGCCGTTTTCAGCGATGAGTTATTACCGCAGATACCAGTGACAATTTAGATAGCTCTTGACTTGATCAGATGGGAGTACTCCCGGCGGGTGAGAGCTCAGCGTGTGCGAAACTTGCTGTTTTCTTTAGACGTGGGTTGATTACAGGAAAACCTTTAGCTATGTCAAAACAAAACAAAACAAAGCAAAACAAAAGATCCCCAGCCCACCTCCCCTCTACGCTGGTGAACTTGGCGCTGGGACAAGGCTGAGATCTGAAAGCCAGCCAGAAGCTGCGTTGGATTGTTTTATTTTATTTTATTTTTTTAAAAATCAATTTTGCTGAAATGTTTCGGTTCTTCCTGAATGAAAAAAGAACTTTTTCTTCCCAAACTCCTAATAAAACTGCCAGAGCTCGGAAGGAAAAAGTACAGACGACATGGTTTCAGCATCTTAGAAGCCTTCCCGTGTTGAGGAGAAAAGCCACACCAGGAATTTTCTGGCACTTCCAAGCAATGCGAGATGCGAATCCTCCTGCTACAGCTTGGGAGAGCAAAGCGTGGGGCCATTCCTGATGAATTTGAGCATTTCCATGGTGTGAATCTCCCATACCCACCTTCATCTGGACCTCTGTGCTTTCAGCAGTTTTTAATTTGGGGGGGGTTATTACTCGGGTGTCCTGTCACCCAGGACTTCTGTATGGATGTAGCATTTTCTGTGGCATCCCTCCCCAGAGCAGGGTGATGCCCCGAGACCACATGTGTGCATCCGAAGCTGGAAAAATCTCAGCTGTGGCCTTTTTATTGAGCACTTTTGGGCAGGACTTGCTGTTTGCGAGGGTCAAGGCAGGTGGTAGGAAACCTCACAGCCTCTCACGCCGGTTGGTGTGTTGGGAAGTATCAGGGGTGATGCTTTTGCAGGGGACACTCCTTCCTCGCTCAGGGATGTGCTGGTAAAAGTCAGGGCAGCCGCTCAGGAAAATTCAGGAGGCTGTAAATAAAAAGCAAAAAAATCAGTTTTCCAGCGGGAATGTGATACTGAATAACGTGGTTGTGCTGGGGCATCACTGGTGGTGAACCATCACCAGATTTCTAAAAAAGGGCTTGTAGGGTGTCAAGTTATTGCCTTGATTTCTCCCCTCCGTGCAGAAATGTGCTTTGGATGAGTGTTCTCCACAGACCCCACTCTGAGCGATCATTACCACTAATTCTATAAATTTTTGAGGGTAGACTTCCTTTATTTTCAGTTATTTTTATGTATATATTCTTTTGTTGTTGTTGTTGTTGTTGTTGTTTAACAAAAAGCTTGCACAATGCTCTGGGGGGAGTCTGACGAAGCCCCTAGGCAGGCTGTAATAATAATAAACCAGTGACAGCAGCAAGTGGTGGAGGGATGCTTAATAACAAAATAATAGCGCGGATGTTTAGAGCATTAAACATTATCATTGTTTGCTGGAATATGGGAATGGTCCCAGTTTGCTCTGGGAGTTTTCCAGGCATTCAGAAAGGGATGCGTTTGCTCCAAGGAGCTCGTAAAAGTGATGCTTTTAACTCAAAACAAGAATTCCCAAGCATTTCTCAGCCATTTCTGGTCTGTTGCACATGAGGACATGCTGAGGGCAATATGGCTGCAGATTTCCCGGGATCTGGGGTTTTGTGTGAGTTTGCAGCAGGCGGCGGTGGGAGCTGGGTGGTGGGTCCCTGCCATGACCCCAGGCTCAACAGGATGAACCCAGTGGGGTGTTTTGGGGCAAAATCCATCGACTTGCTTTATTTACTCAGATCCGTGGTCATTGCCACCAAAAAAAGTCTTTTGGGGAAAAAAATGTCCATCACTATAGGAAGCATCTCTGCATCATTTTTTCCTCCTCTCCTGCAACCTCCTCTCCTGCCTCCACCACCCTGGTGATGCCACAGGCTTTTCCCACCCCTTTTCCTGGCGGATGCCAGCATCAGGGAGGTGGATGGGAGCGGGGAGGCTCCGCTGGGGTCCCAACAACTGTGAAAAGCGGCGCTGGTGGTGGCTGGCAGGGAGGCCTGATCCTGTTTATCCAAGCTCAACCCTAATATTCTCATGGCTTTTTGACTAGACATCCAGTCAACAGCCAAAGCCCGCAAACGGAAGAAGCTCTGGCATATTTATACTGTGTGCTGGCATTGGCTCTTTTTTTTTTTTAAAAAAAAATTATCCTGGATTACCTAAGACTTGTCCTTGAGGTCTGGTCACCCCATGTCACTGAAAAACCTAGTGGGATTCATTCATGAACTTCCAGCCCTCCATAAAGGTCTGTTCATTCATAGCCAAGGCAGTTTTCTTTTTTTCTTTTTTTTTTTTTTTTTTAAACTTTTTTTTTTTTTTTAATGCGCTGGCAATTACATAACTCTTTGTAAGCAGCAATGAGTTACTTGTTAAGTGGTCTTCACTAATGCAAGCACAAATACCAGGTGAAGAAGGCTTTTTCTTTTGCCCCCACCTCTTCCTGAAAGGGATGCTTTTATGTTCAAATAAGTAAAAACTGGTCGGAATTTCAGCAGGTTTCAATGGCTGTTGCTCCAAAATTCCCTCAACTGCTGTAAAACAAAACCCAAGCAGCTCTGAGCATCACTGGCAGGCAGGCAGTGGGGAGGATGTGATGGGGGGGGGGGGGGCGACGGGTGCTCAGGATGGGGATGGATCCAGGAACATCATCCCCTTGGATCCAGGAACATCCCCCTCTCCTGGATGCAGGAGCATCTCCTCAGATTCTCCTATCGCTCGGGCAGGTGGGGAAATGCCATCTTGGGGGTGTTTGTTGCCTTGCTGGGTGCACCCTTGGGTGGGGGGCACCCCATACCACCCACCCCGTCCCCTCT
The DNA here is from genome assembly GCF_015220075.1 of Falco rusticolus. NCBI lineage: Eukaryota > Metazoa > Chordata > Aves > Falconiformes > Falconidae > Falco > Falco rusticolus. Next base: position 81,392,862 of record NC_051210.1, on the reverse strand, counting down.
CCGTCCCTTGCTGTGGTGCCAGGTTCTAGCAGGATATAAAGTTAGCCATAACAAAAGTCTTGGGAGGCACCAAAAAGGGGAGGTGGAAGGACAGACAGGGGCACACCTCGATGGATGCTGTCCCGGGGACCACCCCACCACCACCAGACACCACCCCAGCCCCCCCAGTTTCACCTGGCATCAGAGGTCCCTATTGCGGGGTGTACACAGTCAGGCCCATTTTTAGTAACTGCTGCCTCCAGCAACTGGAGAAATATTTTCCTTGCTGGCATAGAAATGAGGAAATTAAAAGTGTGTGGCTGGGCTGTATTTTTTTTTTTTTAAAGCACAGTGCAGGGCTTGAAGCACAGCTCAAGAGGCAGGAACAAAATGCCTGCGCTGGGGAACGGGCTTATTAATAGCAAAAATATATAGAAAATGGGGCAGCTAGCGTGCTGCTGCCATTGCTCGTGTTGGCGTGGGGTTTGGGGGGCTGCTGAGTGATGCAGGGATCTTTAGGGTCCTGGGTTACCCACCATCCCTGGTCCCATAGGTGCTTCCATGGTGCGGGGGATTATTTCAGTAGCTAACTTGCATTCCCAGCTTGACTTTTTTTTTTTTTTTCTGTTTTAATACAATTAGAGAGATGACTAGTTCCCAGGTTTTAACATGCCTACTGAGGCTGGAAGGAATTACCCGCTGAGCAGTGCTGGGTGGCTAGGGATCCTCCATCAGGCAAAGGGGATTTTTTCACATTTCTCAGCACACACCCCCCACCCCCCACCCCCCGCCCCGGCTTTTTCCTCCAACGTCACATCCTCACGGCCTGCACGGGGTAGCTATAGACAAGGGAGTTGAAACAAGGGCTGCAGGAACACATTTCTGCGGGTTTTTTTGAGGTTTTTTAGGACATTTTTGTTAACAAGCATGAGTTTTCTGGTCCCCACCCTGCCACCATCAGGGCTTCATCCAACGTGTGCATCCTTTCCGTCACCCAGGCTCAGGCTGTGAGCAGGGAAAAACCCCGTGAACTACAGCAGGCGAGTCCTTGTCCCCTCTGGTCCCCTGTGGTGCCCTTCCATGTGCTTTTCTTAGCAGCACCTCATTGTTTTTCATCATTGTGCACAGTAGATATTTATGGAAATGGATCCATCGTCTGGTGGGTGAAAGTAAGGGGGTTTAGGGTGTTTGGTCTTGGGATACAGCTGGAGCATCTCATCTCTTCTGTTGGCACTGGTGGTGGTCCTAGTGATGGTTTGGGTGAGGGATGGGTGCACTGCAGGTGCTGCTGGTGGTTCTCAAGCCACTTCTGAAGGTGGACCTGGTGATTTAGGACCTGTAACTCCAGCCAGAACTAGGCAGTGGAGCAGCATGGGAATCCCCCGGACCTGTGGCAACTGAAATGGTCTTAACAGTGGCCTTAAGACATGGCTTTTGGAAGCAGTGGATGCCCTAGGGGTGCCGCTGTGTGCCTGGAGAGCATCATGAAGACATGGGCTTGCAAGGACCTGCCAGCATTATGTCGCTTTTAGGTCATATTACCCATCCTGGTGCTCAATTTCTCCTTTTGTTCTCCCATTCTGTAGATTCCCAAGTTCTTCAGGAGCCGGGGGATCGGTCACACTGGTGCGTGGTGGCATACTGGGAAGAGAAGACACGTGTGGGTCGGCTGTACTCTGTCCAAGAGCCCTCCCTGGATATCTTCTATGATCTACCTCAGGGGAATGGTTTCTGCCTCGGACAGCTCAACTCGGACAACAAAAGCCAACTGGTGCAGAAGGTCCGCAGCAAGATCGGCTATGGCATCCAGCTCACAAAGGAGGTGGACGGCGTGTGGGTGTACAACCGCAGCAGTTACCCCATTTTCATCAAGTCGGCCACACTGGACAACCCCGACTCCAGGACGTTGCTGGTTCACAAAGTGTTCCCAGGTTTTTCCATCAAGGCTTTTGATTACGAGAAGGCGTACAGCTTGCAGAGACCCAACGACCATGAGTTCATGCAGCAGCCATGGACCGGATTTACTGTTCAGATCAGCTTTGTGAAAGGCTGGGGCCAGTGCTACACTAGACAGTTTATCAGCAGTTGCCCGTGCTGGTTGGAGGTTATTTTTAATAACCGATGACTCGAGACAGAGTGGACTCATGACATTTATACTACTTTGCTGCTATTACTTCCTTCTGAGTGCTTGCTTTTCATGCAAACTTTTTTGTTTTGTTTTGTTTTGTTCAGTTTTTTCTCCCTCCCCCCTGTTTTGAGAAATAGCTTATGGAAAGATTTTTTTTGCCTTGGGTATTTTGATAAATCTCTTTTTTTTTAAAAGTGTGAATGACCAATAACTCAGAAGGGCGAGAGAAGGGTGCAGGGGGATGGATCACTTAGGATAATTATTTCATGCCTCTGAAAGGATCATCCTGTGTGATCGATGGATTCGGAAACCACTTGCTCTATGTTACAGCTCCTTCTAAGATCCCTGTATTTTTTCATGCACCACCTTCCCCTTGCCGCCAGCCATCCCTGGTGACGGTGACACTGAGACCCCCTTCCCCAGCGGTGCTAACCTCATGTTGCCACCGAAGGACAGTGCAAAACCTTCCCAACCAGGTCTTTACCCACCCTTACAATTTTTATTTTATTTTTCTTGTTGCTGGATTCACATCTTGTCACTGTGTTCATCCTTCCACTGCTTTTTTTTTTTTTTTTTTTTAATGGTCATGGATTGATGCAAGGGGAGAAAACAACAGCAGAGAAACCTCGTGCATGGCCCGTGCTTTATAATTTGAGCTGAGATGTGAAGTGACAGAAGCCTAAGCCTAAAACAAAAAACAAACAAAACCAACAAAACAAATGGGAAAACAAAAGAAAAAGTGTTCATGATAGTTGGTCTGTTGTAACCTGCTTGGCTCAGGTTATGCTGGTACCATCCTATCTGGAAATGCAGTTGTGCTTTCATTTCTTGAATTCATACACGAGTATGATACTTTTACACTGTTCTTAGCTCAATGAGCATGTTTAGACCTTAACATAAGCTATTTTTCTAAATACAAAGGTTTAAATGAACAAGAGAGCATTCTCATTGGAACTTTAGCATTGTAGTGCTTTGGAAATAAAACACACACAAAAGGACTCCTTAAAAAAACCCTGAGATTTATTAAAGAAAAAAATGTATTTTATGTTATATATAAATATATTATTACTTGTAAATATAAAGACGTTTTATAAGCATCATTATTTATGTATTGTGCAATGTGTATAAACGAGAAAAAAATAAGAAAGATGCACTTTGCTTTAATATAAATGCAAATAACAAATGCCAAATTAAAAAAAATAAAGAACACGAGATTGGTGTTTTTTTCTATGGGTGTTATCATCCAGATGAATGTTTTTTCTAAAGGAGTTTATGTTCCATTAAAAAATAAAAATGTACACTTGATCCTGGGCTGTGCTGAGTGGCTTTTTTAGTGAGGAGGATGAGGCAGGCAGGAGACTGATGCTCGAAGCGGGTACTGCATGGGGGTGGGCAGTGGGGGCACCCACCCCAGCCCCGTGTGGGACCTCTCCGGTGTGGGTAGCACCCGGACAGGGTCACTCTGAGCTTTGGGCTCCGTTGGGCTGATTCGGTGCACGTGGCTCTGGGCTCCCTGGCTCGGATGCACCCAACCAGCCCAAGTCTGGAGAGGCTGGCAGGGTCCAGGCAGGTTGCGCAGGGGTGGGTGCAAGACCTCCTGAGGTTATTTTGGTTACTGTTCCTGTTTCTCATCATTTCGACGTGAAAGAACCCCCATGCTAGGGACCCAGCTCCCCTTTGGTGCTGTGCCTGAAATACCAGGGGAGCCCAAACTTCTCAGTGGGGGGATATGGGTAGCCCATGCCACGAGGAGAGGAGAACAATTTGAGGAGAAAAAGGGGAAAGCCAGTCCTTGGTGGGTTTTCCTCAACTCTTTGCTGCCCCTCTCATCTCCCATGCCTCTGCAAATAAAGTTTATTTTTCTCGTGGCCCTGCTGACCCTGCCTTCAGGCGTTTGTTGCTCCACTGTGTCACATCCTGCTGGCACATGTCCTCTGCCATGGAGGAGGTCCCTACAGCTGGATCCTGCCTTTTGTAAAGACGGACTTTGAGTGGAAACCACCAGAGTCCTGGAGACTGAAGGATTTGGAGAAGTAGAAGGTCCAGACGGGCTTATGAATTCCCTCCCTGCCAAAGCGCTTGGACCCCTGGAATATGACTTCCAGCTTCTGCTGTCCACGTGGCTGATGGCCGTAGCAGTAGGTGAGGCTTTGTGAGCATCTAGACCAGGTTTGCTCAGCACTGTGCCTTTCTGCTCAACGATGTGGCCAACTGAGGGGTTTACTTGGTTTGCTCTGAATGGACTGTGCCTTCAGATGGGTTCCTGTCACTGAGCCTGTCAACCAGCTTCAAAATGGCTTTGGATCATGTGCAAGTTTCAATTTCCAGGCTCTCATCTCTCGTCTTTCAGGTGGGAGTCAGCACTGAAGGCTGAGGGCATGATGGATGCACCCACCTTGCTTTGTTTGATGTTGTGCTGAGGCACCTGGAAGGGCGGGTGTTGGGACAATGCCATCTATGCTGCAGTGCAGCTCATTGCCTTTCTATCGTGTGCCAATGGTACCTGAAATACCCAATAATCACATTGCACCTTTGTGGTCCAGCAGCCAAGCTGGCATTGATGGCTTGCATCAGAAGCTCCTTGACACCCAGCCAGGCAACACACCATCGAAGGCTCTACAGATGAAGGATGAAGGAGACAACTTCTGTGCAAAACCAACTGTTGACTCCTGAGCTTTTGCAGCGTTTATCTGCAGGAGCAGGGCTCTGCAGGCAGCAGGGACCTGGGGTTAGAGTAGTCCCCCCAAGTCTAGGGGCCACCAGGTCAATAGCCGCCTTAGGGTTATGGTCAGCTGGCTGAGAAGTTGGCTTTTACTCTGGAGTAACCAAAAGAGGGGATATTTGGCTCGTTTGTACTTCTACCTCCAAGCTGTTGTGCTGGTATCTTTACCCAGAAGAGGTGAGATGACACTTTTGTCCCTGTTGTATGACACCAAAGCAGCAGTGAGCCACACAGGCACACCAGAGAACTCTGTGATTAAGAGGTGTTTCACAGATGTTTTCACCTTCTTCCATGAGGTAAGAACCATAACCCTGGTGGTTAAAGACCTGAAGCCAGATTGTAGCATAGATGATGTCCCTTGAACTGAGATCTGGATTCTTGTCCCTGCTTATCAGTCCATGAGATGTGACCATATCATTTCACCTTGCTGTTTCTGAGGATTTCCACTTGTGAGATGCAGAGGGTACAAACCATTGTTCCTCCTGAAACCAGAAGTTAGAAATACTGTACCTGTAAATCAACAATCTGCACAGCCAATTTTCCAAAGTAACGTAAGGGCCACCAAAATGGTCAGAGGCTGGGGCACCCCTGCTGGGAGGACAGGCTGGGAGAGCTGGGGTTGTCCAGCCCGGAGAGGAGAAGGCTCCGGGGAGACCTTACTGCAGCCTTCCAGCGCTTAGAGGGGGCTCAGGAGAAAGATGGGGACAGAGATTTTAGCAGGGCCTGTCGCGACAGGACAAGGGGGATGGTTTTAAACTCAAAGAGGGGAGATTCAGACTAGATGGAGGGAAGAAATGTTTTACGCTGAGGGTGGTGAGACACTGGCACAGGCTGCCCAGAGAGGTGCCCGATGGCCCATCCCTGGGAACATCCAAGGCCAGGCTGGACGGGCTCTGAGCAACCTGATCCAGCTGAAGGTGTCCCTGCCCATGGCAGGGGGCTGGGCTGGACCGCCCAAACCATTTGATGGTCCTATAATAGTGCAGGAAAGCCCAGAGGCTGGCTGTGGAGGTGTCCCCATGGTGGGCACAGTGCTGGTGGGCTGTTGTATCATTTGCTAGATGCAACGAGAGTCTGCCGAGCCTAGGAGATCCTCCACACACCCCACTTTACACCTTGTCCTACATGACTAGCCCTAGCCCTGGCCGGAGACATGTTGAGCTAGCTGGACCTTCAGCTGGACGTGGCTCTCCAGGTCAGGTGTTACACTGATGGTCTGGAGAGTGAGCTGAAACACCTCGCGGAGCACCTTATGGGATCTTCACTTGATTTCTGCTGTCAAAGTTAAAAGACTAGGTGATGCTGTTCGCAGTAAGTAAGCTGAGAAATAATCAGCAAAACTATGGCTTTTCAGTACTACAGCAGCTTTAGCTAAAATATTCCAGTCTTCACCTCCTGCTGAGCTAATTTTAGCCCTCATTCAATACGGAGGAAAAAGAGAAAAGAAAACGAAAAGGAAAAAGAACATGACAGAAGGATGCTGAGCACCAGCTCATATGTGTCCCTGTTAGCCCAGAGCCTGTTCAGCTCCAGGGCTGGTGGAAGCAGGGTGGGAGGCAATCTGAAGGTTAAAATAGAGGCTGGAGGTTAAAGAGAGGAAGACTTTCCCCTTGGCTGGGGTTTGCCGATGCTGTAAAACCATCTTTAAGGCTCAGAAAAACTGCAGCTGCCTAAAGCAATGTGGTGACCTGGTCTAAATCTACTGGTGGCGTGGGGTTGTCTGCCTGGAGACTTCGCCTGGTGGGACCGCTCTCACTTTGTGTGGGTCCCCCTGCAGCTGGTGCGACGCCAGGCTGATACGCCTTGCCTGAATCCCGAGGGAATCTGTCAGAAACGCTGTCATGTGGCTGCTCTTGATCTGGTCAAATTTGGATGATCCAGTAATGGATTAATCCAGTGAAAGATTAAGGAACAGAACCACAGCCCTGACCTGCCCTTGGATGGAGGACCTGTGGGTAAAGGCTCCTTCCCAAATGGAAACACTGATGTCCAGTCTCCATGTCACTCCTGGCCAACAACAACCACATTCTCCTTGCTCCTTGCCCACACCGCCTGAACCTCTTCAGGTATGAGCATCCCCAGCTCCATGGACATCCACAGACACCTTCCAGCAGAGCAGTGGTGAGCCCTGGGACCTGATGTGTCATTGTGCTCTGTACAGCTTAGCTGTGGTTTCCACTCTTCCCTCCTTGGAAATCACCTTACCGAAATCTCATTCACTTAAGAGGCTCAGACATCAGCTGGTTGAGACTGTCTGAAGTACTGATTTTCCAGCGGACAGCAGGACATGTCTCCCTCTTGCTTATAAAAGGATTGCTCTGGAAATTTGGGATGTCTGAAATCAGTCTGCTCTAGTTAACTGTTGCTTTGGACCTGGCCCCAGCATAATCAGTGCTAAATCTGATGATGATATACTGCAACAGTAAATTACAGTGTGGCTGGACCTTTTTTTTCCCAATGTTGCCGAGCAGTAATTGAAGATTGCAATAAAGAAGGGTCAAACGATGTAATTTTGGCTGCTAAATCATACGTGAAAAATGCTCCAAGTGTCAACTGCTGATAAAAGGTAATGCCTGTAATGGCTGATGTACTGCAAGGGAAGGAGGTAAAGCTCCACCAGCTTGAGATCATGGTCTTCTGCATGGGAAAACCATTTGCAAATAGATTTCCACTGGGATCATGGTGCAGAACCATGATATCCCAGTCTCACTTCGGGATCTGAGTCATTCCCTGTCCTCCCCTGTGGGCTTTTGCCTGGCAGGTTGTTTACAAGCCCAATGAGGCGAATGGACCCTTCTGTCCATGTAGCCCTCAGGACAATGTCCTGGTTATGGGTTGGAGACTCCAGGCAATTCAAAGAATGAGGACTTTTAAGGACAAAAAAAAAGTATTTGCTTTATGCTGGTTGTACTTTGTTCTCACTGTTTACTGGTGTAAAGCTGCCCCAGTGGAGCTTAACTCAGCCTGCAAATGGTAGCTCATTTGAATCTGTGTGTGTATTTATGCATGTCCTCGTCTGGAAGGGCTTCTGGAGGCACAGTGGTGAAGAACTAGCTTAAGATGAATTAATAAACACCACCCGTATGTGGAAACAGCAGTTGCTTTTTGTTGTCTACATGTGTTTAAAAATACATCCTGGTTTACTGGGCACACGGTTGGAAACAAGAGTCAAGGTGGGGATGACCTCTGGTGGGTTAAGGGAGATGAACGTTGGCTGGGAGAACTGTTCACAGCAAGAAGCAATGGATGGAGCTTCTCCTTGGCCATGTATTTGTGCAGTAGTATGGACCCACATGGTGTCCTGAGCCTTTTTGGGCCATTATAAAGACCTTGCCTCAAGCAGCCCATGGACAAGCAGCAATGAGAGGGGTTGTGCTGGGGCTGAGCACAAGGTCAGGACTGGGTTTGAACTCCCAGCCCATGGTTGGAGAGGTTTGTCACCTGTGACCCCACTGTGTCACCAGGCTTTGACATCCCTGCCCAGCCTTTGCGCATTTGCATAGTGGGGCCAGAGAGATGTCTCTGGGCTCTCTGGTAAGTCATTGTACAAACTTTTGGGTGGCTTAAAGATGAAATGAAACAAAACCTGAAACTCTCAAGAGGCTCAGGTAGCTCTTGTGGTTAACAGGGAAGTCACTGCTGTGTCAAGTTTACCAGTCAAGGTCCCTGTCACCAGCTTCAGTGGAAAAGACGGGGACGTTTCTTCTTTGTCATGCTGACTGGACCACCATCATAAACTACCAAGTTACTTCTGGTGATGAATCTGACTATCCTCTTTTTTTTTTTTTTTTTTTTTTAACACTGACTCCTTAAAGCCAAGAGGCTCCAATGCTCAGGTGTCTGCCTGGCTGTCAGCTGTGCACCAAATAACTCATGAATCTTGTGACAATGTTGGTCAAGTCTGAAAGTGTGATGGCAACCTGAGGGTGAATCCAGGTCCTGCTTTTAGAAATGAAAAAGGTCAGGTGGAGGGAGAAGACCTGGATTAGCAGCTGTCCCAGAGCAGAGGCAGGTCAAGCTGTGCCACGACCTGTCTTCCTTGAAGGAGCCTGTGGTGAGAACAAGGGTGTGCTTTGCTGTCTGGGCTGGGGCAGTGGTCCTTTGGTGGCCAGGCTTTTGAGATGCTCGCTGGATCAAGTGAGCAAGGAAAAGCAGGTCTGAGCAGGAGCAGGACTCTACCTCAGTGGTTAAAACAACCTGTGCAAAGGGATGTTGATGTCCCCGTCCCAGTGCCGGTGTGTGCCTGGTGGATGTTTATTGCAGAGGTGGGGAAGCCCATGTGCCCTCCCCTGTAAATGCACACCCTTCTGAGCTGAAACAAGAGGGGGGCCCCTTACACCCTGCACCCACCCACAGCTCAGTCTGTAGGTGCCATCGGGAGGTGGGGAGCTCCTTCAGCCAAGGGGTGCTGAGCCCCTTTGAGCCAGCTGTTGTGGGCAGAAGCCCAAAGCTCTTGGCTCCATCACTTGCAGCCTTGCACCCACACAGGGTTAGGACTAAAGGAAGGGAGGTTCAGGCCCTCTGGGTGGTAGAGCAGCTTTGAGAGTAAAATCTGGCTGGTTTCGTCAGCTTTCTGTGGCGCTGAAGTGTTCGCAGTCTTTCTTCATATCAGACAGGAACAAAGCTGTGGAAGGCAGATGACGATATGGGTGCTGTCAGTTACCAGGGTTACAACACGTATGGGAAAAAGGAAAAAAAAACCCACCCAAACCCCTCATATATTGCAAGGAACTAACTATTAATTTTGCTGTAGTGGCAATACTTAAGATTGGCATTACCATGGATGTATTTATATCTTCTGTCCTGTAGAAAATGTGTAAGTTATTCTGCGGTGTGCACATACCCAAAGCTGGAGCTGGGCCACCAGGCATCTCTGGGAGCTGTTGTGTGAGACCTGAGGAGGTCCCCTCTCATTCCCTACAGCTGTCCAGATGAGAATGCCAATCTGAATATGCTTAAAATTAGGAAAAATCACATTCAAACCCCAAAGGTATCTATTTTACACAAGGCACCCTGAAAAGAAAGAAGTAGGACAGCTGGGGGTCCCATCATTCAACCGGTGAAGGGACATAACGGTGCCAGTATCACACCTATTGAGGCATGTTAGTCTAGAGCCAACCTTCAGTGGAAAATGGGACAGAAAACAAGTCTTGCTTTCCATCAGCAAGGCAAGCCAAGGCTGAGAGCCTGCAAGGGCAGGAAAACAAAATAAAGCTGTTGTAAAAGGGCTCCAGTGAAAGAAAGCAGGAACCAGGTGTCAAGGCATTTGGTAGAGCCCGATGGAGGTGCAAGGCGGCCAGCCAACCTTCTTGATCTTGACGGGAGCTGGGAGGGTGGTGGGATCCCACAGAGCAGCAGGTGGGTGGGCAGGGTGCTCAGCCGAGGTGGCCATGGGAAACCAACCCCCTGGAGATGCCCCAGAACCCCAAACCGCCCCACTGGAAGTGACGTTTACTCCTTGCCCAGGAAGCCCCGTGGTTTGACTTTTCCAGCCCAACAAGCTATGGGGAAGCTGGGATGAATTTCATGGTTGGAGAATTTTCTGGTTTGAATAGTTGATCAAGAGCCAGCAGTGGGACAGAAAGGCTCGCTGCCCACGGGGTCCCCAGCTGAACAGCTTCCAGTGGGGAGAAGTGGAGCGGGGCTGGTGGCAGGGCATCGCCTCGGCAGGATGGGCTAGTGAAGCTTAGTGCCTCCACAGCCCAGCAGAGGGGATTGCTTTCATCTTCCTGCCTGCAACATCTGGACCCTGGACTCGTAAAAATTTCACTGCTACTTTAACCCTTCAGGCCCTTTTTTTTAGGGTGTTTTGGTTTTTTTTTTGTTTTAGGGGGAATGTGAGGCTGCAGTTGGTGGATCACTAAGCCCATGGAGCAGCATTGCTAGCTGGAGGTGCTGCTGGCTCCATCTGTTGCCCATGGAGAGAGGGATGGAGGGGCCTCAACCAACAACTGGGATCATCCCTTGGAGACCCTGAAAGAAGCTGTTGAGCTGGACCACTAGCAGACATTGGCGTTTTAGTGGGTATTGTAGAAAAACAACATTTCTTGGGACTTTTGAGGTCTTCTGCAGGGATGCATCATCACTCTTGGCAGCCCCGCTCCAGGGTCAGATTGATTTTCAGCACAGTCAACCCTGATGCTCCTAATCCAAAGCCTTTCAGCTCTTGGAGGTCATGCTGAGTTCAGGAGGCAAATTTCTCACCTGGGGCGTATTTTTGTCGCAGGAAAACCGATCTCCAGATACAGACCTGCTTGTAGCTTGGGAAACTCCAGGAAGATGGAGACAGGGAGATTTTGGTGTTCAGATGTCAGAAGCTTCAGATACATTTACCTCCTTTCAGTGGAGATGGACAGCCCAGTAAAACAGCCTCAGCCCAAGCAATAAGGGGCACAGGCTCGTGATAACGGCAGTATTCCAGGGATGTCTGAAATGGGTCTGAAAGTGGAAATGGTTGACATGAAGAGCAGGAAACAGTAGATCTTGGTCATATGTTTCTGCGCCAAAGTCTCAGCTGCTTTTTTGAAGCTCTGTGCAGGGTTATCACCCATGGGCTCTGCTTGGTGGTTCCTGGGTGTCCACCTGAGAGCTCCAGGCATTGCATGGGCGTGGAAAAGCTGAAAACACACACAGCTCTCCAGTCCTCCAGCTGCTGGAGGAATTTGAAAAGTGCAAGCTGAAGACTCAGAGGCTGGATGGTTGAGGAAAAAAAAAAAAAAAAAAGATTATTTGGAGCTATCCTAACTTTTAAGTCAGCCTGGTTTTAAATGGTTGGGTTGGCAGGGCTTGGCTCGGCTCTGGGAATCTTGATGGGAGCAGCTGTGGGACAGCCCCAGGACTGACATGCCCAGGGGTATGCAAAAGCTCCTCCATCAGGCCCTGAAGCCTCCTCAGTCGATGTGAGAGATTTGCCTGGTCCAAGTGAGCTGGGCTGGGCTGAGCGATGCGGGAGGAGGCAGAAATGGGAGCCCTTACACTGAGACAAGAAGTCACGATGGGTATGGCTATATCCTTCCATATCCATCATCTCCTGAAGCAACAAATTTCTGCCCCTCCGTGGTTTTGTTTTAAGCAGTTTTATCTCAGGGCTGGACTTTGAGCTTGGCTTTTGGTATCTGGCCCATGGGCGCAAGCTCTCCCTCACATCTCATGGCTACGCAGCGGTCCATGCTAGCATTGCTCTGCTGGTTCCTCCCACTGCTGCAGCCTTTCGGATGCTCCCCTAAGCTCGTCACATCGCAGAAGCACTCTGAATGGCCTTGAGGTGCTTCTGCCTCAGTTTCCTCTTCATCCCCGTTATCAACCCCTGCCCCTTCGACGGCATCTGGGGTGCCTTCCCTCCGCCAGCAGAAGGTGTGTATTTTAGAGGCTGGTGATGGCTTCTCCCCAGTTCATTTATACACCTGTTGCCCAACCGAGCGCTAGAGATGAAAGTTGCATGGCTTCCCAAAGAAGAACGTGCCATGGGAAGGGGAGTTGCAACAGGCACATTAGTGTGGCCGCCGCTGCCGCCGGTGTTTGTAAAACCTCCACGCCAGGAGACATCAAAGAGGGTATGGCACCCTGGGCTCCCAGGCAGCGGGGAGCTGAAATGCCCTTCCAGTTCAGGCATGCCTCAGAGTTTGCTAAAAAAACCCACTTCTTATTAATCTGCAATTGAAACTGCAATTATGCCATCGCTCTGAACAACTCCATCGACAAGTTTGGGCACGGGGAGAGCCCGAACCACCGAGGCTGGTGGTGCACAGCCCAGCCTGGCCACCTCTCCCACACTCACCCTCGGGGTTACTTGGGCTGGTGGACCCCACTGTGATCCACGGTGTCCTCCCCCAGTGGGGCCAAAACGCGTGCCAGGGTCCTGGGGGGCAAAGCTGCCTGTGGGAGGAGTGATGGACCCACGTGGTATGTGGCTGCTGTCACCTGTGTTGTAGTCTCATGGTTGTCCCCACCCTCGTGCAACAGATCTGGGTGCCCATCTATCACCACCTGGCCTTCGGTGAGGTTGGCTTCCTCCGTTTCATGCCCGAATTGGCATCCCTTTGCAAATGTGGGGATCAGCTGCTTCTGCAGGGTGCTTAATCTAGACAGCAGACCCCCAACACACTCAGCACCTCAGCTAGGGGGTTCTGGAGTCCTCAGAGGTCCTTAGTTTCTGATCCTCCTGGTCTTCCACCTTCCTAAATGCCTCTGTGGGTGGCTGGTGCTGTCCCTACACCACACACAGCCTCAGGATGCAGCACGGACAGGACATCTCACACCGTGGGGATGCTCAGCCCTTTCTCCAGCCAGGCCTGTTTGACCCAGCAATCCCCCAAAAACACATCTCTGAGCCTTCCTCTCCCCAGGAGCATCCACCTCGTCAGGTGCCCCTCATCCCCTGGGAGCCAGCCCCGCTCACCCAGCCCCACGCTTACCTCTGCTCTGAAAACGCTCGTTTCAGTTTTTATTGTTCTCAGATGTTTTTTGGACCTTATTAAATAACATTGCAAATGCTGATGTTAATTAAAATTCCTCCTAACTGCTCCCTGCTCACCCTCATCTTGCAACCCCTCCTGAAAGCCCCATTCATTTTGGGACCTTCCCAAGCCAAGGCTCTCCGGATCCAGCTTTATTCAGAGTGTTTCTCCATGCCACACACCTCCTCTGTAAAAAGCTCTGTGATGCAAAGCACTGTCTGCTTTTTCTTTATCACCATCTTCCTATCACTTTGTCCATCCTTGACCTTCAGCTTGAGGAACACCAAAAGGATTTATCGTGCTTAGGCTGGTCTTTATCTGTGCCAGGAATGCAAGAGCCACCACCATCAACAGATAAGTAACATCTTGTGGAAACAAGTCTTGGTCTCCTGCCTTCATGGTTGGTACTGGGTATATCTTTCTGAAAGATGACATTGGGAGCCCAGCTCCCATCTGTTCATCACTGAACCTTCAAGACCCGGAATAACGTCACCTAAATCCCTGGGGTCTGACGTTAGTAATATTCTGCTCCAGGGGTTTTTGGCCCCTTGTGTGTGCAGGGGGTATATGTATCCTTGGGAAATTTGTTAGCCTGGCTGGAGGAAAAGGCGTCTTCCCGGCAGGAAGGCTGCTTTGCAGACAAGGGTGAAAACTGCTGAAGTGAGACATTTCCTTAAATTTCAAAATGCAACCCCACCAAGGAAGAAAAATCAATGGAATAATATAAAATGGGGCTGGAAGAGAGCACTGAAAACCAGCTCGTCTGCCACTGAACCCGAGGGCAATCCAGCTATCCTGAAACCACCTGAGATCACTGATTTTCCAACCTGTTCTTCAAAATCTGAAATGCAACTCCACTATTTTTTCCAAGCAATTTTCCCAGGCCTTCATTATTCCCTCGGCTGGCAAACTGCCCTCTGTCACCGAGGCTGCGCCTTCCTTCCTGCAGATTATGTCTTCTTAGCCCTTCCTCTGTGATTATGAAGAGTTGATTTTCTTTCTCTCAGTAGCTGTATTTTACATTTTTTTCTATTTTACTATGTACCCTCACTGCTTTTTAATCTCTAGACTAAACCACCCCAGGTCCTTCAAGCTTCCTTTTGGGGATGGCTTTTAATTTTCTAAGCACTTTATGCACTCCCCTCCAGCCTCCCTCTATTACTAGTTCCCCACCTTTATTACTAAATTGTTATCTCCTGTTCATTAGACATTACTTATTCAGGTAAATGGCATTTATTATAATATCTTTATTCTTTGCATTATTAAAGAATATAATAGCTGTTGTCCAGCCATCTGCCAGCTCTTTAGGGCCTCGCCGAGGTGAGGGATGGGTGTGTTAAGGGCAGTTATCCTCAGCACCAAACTGCAATAGGACCATGGGGAGTTGTGGGGGGGGGGGGGGTGAAGGAGAACCAGCTCAGTGGTTCGCAGCATCCCAACCATTGCTCAGATGTGCTTGAGGGACCCCCTTCCCAAAGAGATGTAACACACGCACCAGAAATTTGTGGTTGCTCTGAGGTTTACATGGTTTTGGGGAACGCCTGGACTGATCCAGACCCAATTTGCAGGATCCCATGGAAAATCAGGGTTTAAGTCCCCAGATTTTTGCCAGGCAGGGAGAAGCACAGCATCACGGCCTGGTGTTAAGTGAAAGAAAGGGTAAAAATGCAACTTTTAATCCATTTTCAAATGATGATTTCCTCCAAAAAGACACATTGATAAGAGAAAGTATTTTATGTTTATTGCAATTAGCTCAGAGTACACAGTTGACCCCTCTGAAGGTAAGGACCTTGGAACTGCAGAACCAGCATCACCAGTGAGATAAGCAGCAGTCATCAGCACACAGTGGGTTTCTGTTTCAGATGGAGGACATCAGACCCCCCGCTAGAATAAAAACATCTAGTCCTACCAAAACACACGCATCTAGAATTAATTTTTTTCAGTTATTTTTTCCAGTTGGTGGCCTGGCCTGGGATCTGTACAACACAGCAGCAAACTGGTGTGCGTGCCCTGCACGGCTGCTCAGGATGTTCTGAATCCAACACAGTGCATTTTTTAATTATTTTTTCTGCTTGAAAAGTATGATTTTGATTTGAAAAGGTTTTGATGAAGGTGCCTGCATGCATTGCAGAGGCTTTGGTCAAAGAGCTCCATGTACGCTCCCGCAGATTTTAATTCGGGCCATTTGAGACTAAAATACATGGTGCAATACATCTAACTGTGCCTTCACCAGCAGTTAATGGTGTCAGCTCCATCGGAGTGGTGATCCCCAATCCAGCTTTCTGAGGCTCTTGCTGGAAGAGGTGGGAGGAGGTGAGGTGTCCCTGGAGTGGAAGAGGTGGGAGGAGGTGAGGTGTCCCTGGAGTGGGTCACGATTCTGGAGGCGAGATGCCTCCACTAACGCCAGGCAGGGCAGGGAGCTGCCCCAGAGCCCTGCTCACTGGAGCAAACATGATGCATGTGGGAAGGGATGGCTCCCGGGGGAGACTGGACAGCTGAGATGGTCAGTCGTGTCCTGTGAGCCCATTACTCGAGAGGGAGAAGATTCTCTGGCATTAGGAAAATGGAGGGGGAATGTGGAAAGCAGCAGGCCAAGGAGGAGGATGGAGTTCCTGTGGGAGCCTGGTGGCTTTGTCGCTCCTTGCTTCACCTTCCTCCTCTTTTTTTCCCTCTTTCTCTCTCCCTCAGGCCAGGACAAGATCTTTTCTTTTCTAACTTCCAGGTTCCTTTGGAAAGTGACTCTTAGACCAGGTTGGTGTAGGCGAGCAAAGACCCCAGCAGCCACTGCTGATTAATTATTACTTCCATCCCTCTGCTTCTTAACCTTGGGAAACTCTTCTGTATTGGGCAATTACTCCCCCCCGCCCCGCCCCCGCCCCCCCCCCCCCCCCCAAAATGGGCAATAGTCAAAATACAACTCACTCCAGGCTTAAAAAAAAATATTCCCTACCAAAACTGCAGGTCAGAGATAAAAGACCTTTTTGGAAAGGGGTCCATGGATGGAGGGAGGGCCCTGGGGATGTCCCAGGTTAATCTGCACCAGGGCAGCGATATTTGGGAGCAAGGTTTCGTGGTGGCATTAGTGGCCTGGCAAAGGGACTCGGCGGAGGCTGGCTGTTACAACACCGAGCACTCCAGCCCTCAGCATGATTTCCATTGGCATCTGCATCGGGAGACCTTTGCTCAGCTTCCTATTAACCATTTAGTTTTAATTAAAGACATTCACCAGTCAGCTGTCACTGGCCATCTGGGAGACTAAATGGGTGGTCCCTGACCATTGTGTCCACCTATTTTTATATATTTTTTTTTTTTTCACTATTCTGGCCATTTTTGGTATTGCAGAGGAGGGGAGGAGGTGGGTGCCAAGGGGGTGCTTAGGGAAAGAGGTGTGAGGCTGTGATGGAGCTTTTGGGGAGGAAAGGGAGGAAGACCCTCACGCTGCAGCATGTGCAGGGATGAAGGATGCAGCGATGCAGAAGCCCCCTTAGCCCAGCCCGAACCTGAACCCTCTCCCTGTATATTGCTGTGAGTGGCCAATCTGGGGTGTGCACACCCAAGACGGAGGGTGAATATATCACCCCGATGTACACCAAGTGCTTTGTCCTGGTGCCACCCAGCTGTCCCGAAGGGCTGGGGACCTCAGGCTGCCCACACTGTGCCCACCCAGTGGCCACAGGGCTGCGAGTACCGCTCCGGTGGCGGTGGCGTCCCGGTGTCCCTCTTGCGCTGACATCCGTCCCTGGTGAGGTGGGAGGGGGGACAGCAGCAGCGTGACCAGGCTGCCGGCTAGCTTTTATCTCCCTCCTCTGCCTTATCTGCTTCCCGTAGAAACTGGATTGTGAACGGGTGCCCTGGGAGCTCGGCGGGGAGCTCGGAATGGAGTGGCTGATGGGGGCGGCTGATAACGGCGTCTCCTGGAGACGGAGCACTTGGGCAAGGACTCCTAGAAACAGCTCGTAGGGATGGCGAAGCTGAGATGGGTGAGATTAAAAAAAACCCTTTGCAGCACTGGATTCCTCATCTGCCTGCAAAACAGACTGCGCTGAGATCCTGTCTGACACCTCGGAGGCGAGCTGAAGCAGCGAGAGATCCTGAGGACCTGGGATGACCCTGTGAGTCTGGGGAGGATGGATGATGCTGGTGGCCAAAGCTGCAGCTCCCATGAACCAGGAGCAAATGGGGCAGCTCCTGCCACCTGAAGCAGCACAGGAAAGCAGGTCATGGCCAGAGATCGTGACTTGTCCTAAAAAACACCCCAAGGCAGCAAGGTCAGGTAACTGCCCATGGGGTGTTTCAAGCACAGGTACAGGATGCAAACATGGGAGGGATTTGCACCCACAACCCACCCCAGTGTGCCCTGCATAGGTGATCCCACGTATTAGGATGAAAATCGCCCCTCGGTGAGACCTTGGGCTGATGTGGGGTTGGGTTTGCATGCACAGGGGTGACAGTAAGGGACAGAGGCCACTGGTTGTCCTCTGGAGACCCCAGCTGAGTGTCCTGGGTGGAAAGCACGGTGGTGCCCTACCGTCTGGGCTCCCTTCCAGGTTCATCATGGGACTCCCAGCAAATCCCCTGGGGCAATCCGATCTCTGGGACTCTGGGCACCTATCCATCCCTCCGGCACGTCGGCACGGCATGTCGGGTTTTCCATGGTTTAAGGTGCCAAAGTTCATTGACAGTCCTGGTGGCTCGGGCACACCCACAGCCAGTGCCACCCTTCATGGGACAATGCAGGTCACCTGGTGAGGAGGAAAGAAAACAAGCTGCGGTAGGGATAAAGCCACTTTGCAACCGTATATAAAACTTTGGGGGGAAAAAGAAAAAAAAAAAAACAATCACCCTCGTGACATCTCCTACATAAACAGCAGAGGTTATATTGCGGCTATTTGATGGGTTTTATTTCATGGAGCAGTCAGACTTGATGATGAAACTCTGTCTGAAGCTTCATGGAGACAAATGACACATGTTTCCCAGTAGTCCTTGAATGGCTATCAAATGTGTCATAGTTAGGAGCCAGCCTGGAGGGACTTTTTCTCCAGTAGCTCCTGTTCCAGGAAATGAGTCTGCCCTGTGCATTCCCTGGATTTGCCAGTGAGCTAGGAGGCATCTTTGTTAAAATTAGAAGGTCCGGTTTGGCAAATTTTCTACTAATTCTTGAGTAATTTAGGAGGTGAAATAACCACGTGGCAAAAGTCTCCCATCTGTTCTGGGAAGAGATGATCAGCTCATTGGGAAATGCAGCTCGCCAGGAGTGGTGCAGTGCCATGTGTCCCTCTGCAGCTCTGCCGGGGGTCTGGTGTGAATCCTTCGTGGCCCTGTCCTTGTGCTGCTGCTTGCGCCAGCTCCCACAGCCCAGAGGGGACCGTCACCCCCGTCCAGTGAGCTGCACAACCCCGTACATGCTCTCTGCACCACCCACGCACCTTTGCATGGATGCCAGCAGCTTGCACAACCCACCGGGATGAGGTCAGGGACGTGGAGCGTGGCTCTGGCTCCCAGTTCCCTTGGTGCGCATCCAGGCAAGCAAATTCATCTCCACTATGGAGTGGCCACATAAAACCTGAGGATTAGGAGTTGTGTCAGGTCTGTGTGAGCCTCTTGGGAGTGCTGGTATGTCACTTGGAGGCCCAGCTCATTGTCATGGGACAAAACTGTGCTAAAAAGCCCTCAAAGCATCCCCAGTGTGGGGTACTGGGCTCCTTTTGCAGCGTGGTACCCACCAAAAGCACTCCGGTTCTCCCCTTTGCCTTCCCACCCTGGTCTGGGACAGCCCCAGGGCTGAGCTAGGGACAGCACAGGGAAGGCTTGGTCATCCCTGCACTACCCCAGCCCCAAATATCTGACATGAAATAAATTACTGTGGCAGTAGTTGAGCCATCGCATCACCATCTTGAACAGGGAATACTGCGAGAACAGCCTTTCCAAAGGGATGAGGCAGTTAAAATCCAGCAAAATCACAGAAAGAGCAAGTTAAAAAAAAATATCCAGTGCCCACCCCTCTTGCCTCCCTTCCCGTGAACTCTCTTGAACTTGGAAAAACCCAAACCAAACCAGGGCTGAGTTCAGCCTCAGTTCAAGTCGTAGATAAAGTTCAACCTACTTCTAATTTTATCCCAACAGTTCCCACCAGAAAACAGGCTCTGGTGTGGCACCGTGGGGGTAAGCCAGCCCTGACCTTGACCCCTCCGCCAGCCCCTCTGGGTGTCCCCAACCCCCTGCCCATCAGCTGCCACATCCAGGTTGGGACAGTGAGCAGGAGGCCCCGTGCTCAAGCCACCCCATGGGAGCACCTCCTGGACATGACCACGGAGCATCACCACCCCATGGGGCTGGTTTTCCCCCACCATCTCCAGCCAGGGCCAACCTGGGCTGGGCCAGGTCTCCACGTGACAGTGGCTGATGGACTTGCCTTTGCTCAGGGCTGCTCCAGGTTTGATTTTTCATGGCTCCCCTTAAGAGTGGTGCTTTGATCCAGCAATTAGGTGAAGCAGAGAGGAGGGGAATTAGGGGAGGAGGGAGGAATTGGGAGGCAATGGGTTACACCTGGAAACGAGCAGGGGGACATGAGGCTCCCTGCAACCTCCTTGCAGCATTTCCATGGGTGCCATGGGTGCACAGGGGTGATGGCAATTGCTGGTGGGATTTTGGAATGCAAACCCAGAAAACCCCAGGCAATGCATTTGCAGCTGCAGAAAATGTTAAAAAGGGAGAAAATCCTTGCACGAGGTGCTGGGGATCTACATGGGAGCTGCAGGGATGGTCACCTGCACCCAAAAAGGGGAGTGCAGGTGGGGACCGGGACAAGGACAACTCATCATCCCTGAGGAGGTGACATGATTGGCTGTGGAAAGGTAGCTGAGGTGGCCACAAGTGACTGCATGGAGCTGGAGAGGGGAAGGAGCCCTGTCTGCAAACACAGAGGGAGCAAAGGGAAATTTAAATTACAGGACAGAGAGCAAATGGGGGGAAAAATGGGTAAGCGGGGCTGCAAACCAGAACCCAAGGAACAGAGCCAGGTGATTTGGGCTTAGCCTCTCCTGCGAGAGCAGTGAGACCCTATAGCGCTACTTTTAAGTGCTCATAGAAGCAACAGAAATGCAGTTTTATATAAAGAATATATAAATATATAAGGGAGGACGTGTCCATGCATTGATTGTGAAAACCACTTGCAGTCTGCACACGCAGCACAATCCTTCTCCCAAATGCTTCATTGCCTGACACCACCCCCCACCGCCCCAACACCTCGCCAATAAGACTGCATTTATCTTTAGGAAATCAGCACAAAACCTGGTTTTTGAACAAATACACCATATTTTTGTGCTTTAAGAGAAGAGCAGAGCAGACCTGCAAACTGAGATTTGATTTCTCACCCGAGTTGTAAAATGCAGCCCTAGGGATAGAAGTTACCTTAGCTGTAAAACAATCCACGTACCGAATTTCACAACCTTTGTCATCCCTCTCTCCCCAGAGCAATATTTTACAGCATTTGCCCTCAAACCAGTTTTTCATCAGATGACACGTGTAATTACTACCAGACAGGTTTTTGGTAACCCACCTCCTGATGCAGTTTTTCCTCCCACCCTCATGCTGTGTAGCTGCTGATTTACTGAATTTGGCCTCTTCCAGACTTGCTTTGAAAGGTGAATTGGAGCTCTTTTGGAGCTCAAAATCTAAAAAACCATCAAAAGATATAAAAAAATATCAAAACTCATAATTTTAAAATTGGTCGCTGAGCCTGAAGGATGTTCTTCTCACCGCAGCATGCTGGTGGCATTTACTACTGGGAGACGCAATGTTGTTTCTCTGTCCATGGGGCTGATGGATGAGGAGAAATACCTGGAGGTTTCTGCAGGATCAAGGGCTGGGCTGGGAGTTCTTGGGAGGGCCCAGCTCCAGCTGTGGTCCTTGATTTCCAGAATGGTTTGGAGAGGAGATCATGGACTAGAATCATGGATTCATTTAGGTTGGAAAAGACCTTTGAGATCATCAAGTCCATCATGACATCATGCACCTAAGCACCACATCTATGCCTTTTTTAAACACTTCCAGGGATGGTGACTCCACCGCCTCCCTGGGCAGACAGTGGGTGAAGAGGATGGTCCTGCAAGGCTGCTGGAAGGGATGAACTTCCAGAGTGGCTGGGAAAGGTGGAAAAGGACCTGGGGGTGATGGTTGACAGCTGCCTGAATGTGAGCCCCCCGTGTGCCCAGGTGGCCAAGGAGGCCAGCAGCATCCTGGCTGGTGCCAGCAGTGGTGTGGCCAGCGGGAGCAGGGCAGTGCCCGTCCCCCTGCCCTCGGCACTGGGGAGGCCGCCCCTGGAATGGCGCGGTGGGCTCTGGGCCCCTCGCTCCCAGACAGACCCTGAGGGGCTGGAGCGTGCCCAGAGCCGGGCAGGGGGCTGGGGAAGGGGCTGGGGCACAAGTGCTGTGGGGAGCGGCTGGGGGAGCTGGGGGGTCAGCCTGGAGAGGGGGGGCTGAGGGGAGACCTTCTGGCTCCCTGCAACCCCCTGAGAGGGGCTGGAGCCAGGGGGGTCGGGCTCTTCTCCCAGGGAACAGGCGACAGGACGAGAGGGAACGGCCTCACCTTGTGCCGGGGGAGGGTTAGGTTGGGAATGAGGGAAAATCCCGTCACGGAAAGGGTGGCCAAGGCTGGCACAGGCTGCCCGGGGGGCTGGCGGCACCCGCCCTGGGGGGATTTATAACACCTGTAGCTGTGGCGCTCGGGGCCAGGGCTTAGCGGTGGCCTTGGCAGTGATGGGTTAGCGGTTGGACTTGGTGATCTGGAAGGTCTTTTCCAACCTAAATGATTTTAGGATTCTGTGATTCCAGGAGACCAGAGCCATCCCATTGCTATGGGCCCTTCTGCAGTAATTGAACCACACATTCCCCCATGGCACCAGCAGTGGGACCAGTTTGGGACACACTCACCTGCGGTGAGGGAGATCTACAGCTCCGGGGCACGGCTGGGCAGCACACAGGAGGATCAATCCCCACCCATGAGAGGTCCAACCTACAGGAGAGCCGCTAGGATTCAGATGTTATCAAGGCAGGGAGCAGTAAATGCTGATCAGGATTTATTCTGCATTTTATCCCATGGACAAAGAAGTGCCAATGACAGATAATTTGGCTGCAGGTGACACAAGGGACCTGGGGAACACCCAGCTTAGCTGATGTCTGACCATGGCACATCAGGCTCGTGCTGCTCACGACCCACCTGTACACGGCACCCTGGCTCCGGCTCCTGCACCAGGGGTTGCACATCTGATTCCAGAGCAGGGGGCTGGGTGCCAAGAAAGCCCAGGCTCCCACAGAGCTCAGTATTATTATTTTTAAAGGTAAGAG
This sequence comes from Falco rusticolus, assembly GCF_015220075.1. Classification (NCBI taxonomy): domain Eukaryota; kingdom Metazoa; phylum Chordata; class Aves; order Falconiformes; family Falconidae; genus Falco; species Falco rusticolus. The sequence goes on along the minus strand of NC_051210.1, from coordinate 81,370,233 downwards.
GCAGCAGCTTGTTCCCCATCTCCACGCACAGGACAACAGCCAGAAGGGACACCCTGGTGCATGCACGAAGCAAAAAGATTTGTCTCTTGGACCAGGAAGCCTGGGGACACCACTGGTACCTCTGAGCATCCCCCAGGTAAAATCCGGGCTCAGTGCTGTCTGCAGCACTATGGAAATGGTCTCCATCACCACCTGTTTGGACTTTGCACTGGTCCTAGACACCAGAGGATCTCACAGACCACTTTCTCCACCTCTCAGGCACATGCAGACACTCACTGCAGCCCAGTTCCTCAGCCACCTGTGTTCCCCATGTCTCTACCAGTTGCAAAGGCACTGGATCTCCTCCAGAACCTAACTGCTTCTCACAGCTCCATCATCAATGACCACTGTGCGGTCACCAGCAGCGCCAGTGAGGTCTGTGCGGCTCCCTCCCCATCCCGGCTGCAAGGCCACATGCTCATGTCATGCGTTTGGATGCCTAAGAACAACATGCGGGGGGACGGACATGCCGCTGCATTTCCCTGCAGCAGGGCAGGGAGAAAGGCACAGAGGCAGAAGCAAGCCCAGGACCATGGAATGCATGGTGGAGGTCATTGCTGCCATCAGACCTTCGCCACCTCCCGGCATCACTTTCTCAAAGTGGAAACTTTTGATGGGAAAGCTCTATGGGAAGTTATTGAAAAGGTCTGTGCTAATAAAGTCCAAACACTTTGTTTAAATGTTATTGCTACAGCAACATAACATACATTGAAACAAAATGCTTTGTTGGGTGAAAAACTCAGACAATTTAGGACAGAATGGAATTTGGAAATCTTGGCATTTCTCTTGAGAGGGACTTTGCATTTTTTCCCCATTAACTCTGTGGCATGGCTACGACTGGTGGGAAATAGTTAGCCGATGGGATGAGGCACTGGTTCAGCATCCAATCCACCAAGGCTTTGCCCTTTGCAGCACTGCTAACTCCCCCTGAAGGCTGCAGCCCTGAGTGGAGCAATGCCTTTGCACTGGGTGGAGGAAGCCCAACCTCTGCCAGAAGGCTCCGTTTCGGTGGCCTGTGCTGCGACCACCCATCCTTGGGCCCCTGTGCTCATCTGCAACAGTGAGGATAACCACAGCAACTCTCCACGAGTTACAGGCCGTGTCTGCATCCCTGGAAATGTTTAAATCATTAAATTACAGCCCAAGGATGGGGTATTTTTTGCAGAAATCCAGCTCTAGGAATGAATTCAGAGAGGTCCTCAGGAATGGCATAGATATAAAGTACTCACACTTATGTAGCCACTCAAGTCTCCAGCTTTATAATTAATGATCACAATATAGGATCCAAAAGAAGAGGCCATGTAGTCCTGCAATGCACATGAATTGTTTTAATATGGTTGTTGTTCTTGTTGCACCCTGAACAATGATCATTTAAGCTACAGTTCAGCTTGCAAACATGGCAGCAATGCTGTTACGTGAAGTGTGAATGCGATTTGTTATCCATTTTGCCACCAGCAGGAGCATTTAAAAACTCCGTTTATTATTCGGTAGTAGAAGCGGAGCTGCTGGAAGAGGAGAACATCCCGGCTATTTGCAGGTTTGCCATGTTTTAGGAAAGCCAAGCAAACTTACTCTGATTCAGGGGGTTTCTTTATTTGCCGCTCTCTGGGTTTTGGCAGCCACGAGGAATTCACAGAAATATTCCTGCATCTTGAACGCTTCAGCTCCACAGCAAGTCCCATCCATCTGCTCCAAAATCTTGAGTTTACTGCAGGTTATTTTCTCTTTTCATATATCTTGGTGGGCCCAGGGGCCCAGGGACTGTCCCTGCTCCTGGCTTGGCTGCTCCCAGCCCAGCTCCGGTGCTGACAAGCTCTTTCCACAACTGGTCTGGATGCTCACAACCTTGATTTGGTGGGACAAGCCAAACTCCAGCTCCAGCACACCCTGGAGTTGTAGAGTCTGGCTGTAGGTTGGTGTGGTTGATGGGGACGTTTAGGGATGGATCCTACAAAAAGGTGGCTTTGGAGGAGAGATTTGGATGGTTTTATCTTGTCATTTACCAGCAGTGATCTGTCTCACTTGCTGCAAAACCCACCCAGCTGATGCAGCAACAGAAGTAATTGGAAGGAACACAACAAAACCAGTTCCTACTGGGTCAGCTTTCCAGTGGCCTGTGGCACGAACCAGCTTTTTTGTTTTACGCTGGGCGATTATCAAAATAACCCAAAGCAGTGTCTGGTGATTGCCCAAAGGACTAAACAGACTAAATTATATATAATTTCTAATTTCTAGCCCTATGTAAACGTCTAGGAATGACCCCACTGTCCAGCATATGACGTTTTGTGGAGGCAACGGGCAATCTGCCCTCCATCACCAGAGGTTTTATGAGTAGGTTGGACAAGCTCCCCTGGGAAGGGTGCTGGTGCGCTTGGTCCTGCTTTGGGGCAGAAGGATGGATCAGGTGATGACCCACATCATGAGGAACGCTGCCCGGTAGGTCATGTCATCTACTTTCTGTGTTAGCACAAAAAAGATCAGGTGTGGGGCCACCGTTGTTCTCTGGGCAGGGGACCCAGCCTGGGTGTGCCACAGCAGGGAGATGCAGCAGAAATGGGGGGGCAAAGAAACCACGAGGGGGTTATGAAAAAGGAAAGCATCATGGATCAGCTCGGTTACATTAAGTGTGTGGGTCACTCTCCACCACCTGACCTTGGCTATGTCTGATTTACCAGCATGGATGTTGGTTATGGTGGTTGAGACCTTGACTGCAGGCAGAAGTGCAGCAAAAATGAGCTTTTTGGCAAATTGAGTTAAACTCATATAAAATGCTTGGCATGGAATTTAAGGTTAATATCTGACTTCTACGAGAGGCATGAGGAGATGATCCTGAAAGCCAGCAGCGCAGGTCAGGAAGCGTTTAATAAATCCCAGGCTCTTCCCCTAAGCAGCTATGGAGCTGTGCATGGAGCTGTCATGGAGCGTGGAGTGCTGGGTGATGCGCACTGGGTGCAAGTGGCCCGTGCCTCATTTCAACACCTCATCCCTGTATTCATGGCCTTCCAGCACCCAGCCAAGCCCCCAGCCAGCAGCAGGATCCCTCTGCTACGGTGCAGACCCACCTCCTTCCCCCTCCTTTTTGTATTTATTTTGCAGCGTGGCTGTGCTGCCGTGAGCTCTGAGCACACATGCAGGGCCACGGACAGCATCTCACCAGAATATTTCTTCAAAAGCAGGAACGATTTCACCTCCAATTTTCTGGCCAGAGCCTGATGACACACGGACACACACTGCTCACCTCCAGTGACCCATGGGGCTTTCTTTCAATTAGATAAAAATTAATTGGCTTGGGCTAGAGAAGGGTTTTCCAGAGGATGCTTTTAAGAAAAACTACTTTTTGAAAACTTTTGCTTTAAAAAAACAGGTTGAATGTGGTAAAAGGCAGAAGTGGTCCATGACCCCTCATTGCGTGCTGTGGTGTTGGGTGAAATGGATGTGATAAATGGGGGTCCTCCAACAGACCCCGAGGTAGGACACAAATAGATGGGCAATTCCCTTGGGACAGATGAAGGGGAGCACGTGGCGGGGGAGGCACAGCCAGGAGAGGGGCCAAATCCATCACCCATGGACCTCTGAGCCCTCTGCACCGCTCCCACGGGCTTCATCCTCACCGCTGTGAGAAGTGATGGGGAGGGGGCCTGTCCCCAAGCAGAGCTTCAGCACCATGCAGGATCCGACCTGGCGTCAGGGCCATGGGCTGAGCCATCCCCACAGAGGGAAGGATCAGCCCCTCTGCTACGCTGCCAAGCAGACACTGCTAGGGATATTTCCACCACCCCCACCCCCATCTTCCTTTTCTTCCATTCTGAACAAAAGAAAGGTCTCCCCCAGACCAGCACTGTCTTAACCCGTACCCACAAAGAGATGGGAAATGTCAAGCTTTAAACATTTATTACTCAGATGATGCATTTTATAGCATACAGTGGGTCTGGATGTTCTATAAACAAAGACTGAATTGCCACAAAGAGTTATGAGCTCCCTTGTTTTAACAGTCTCTGAAATGCTGAAAACATTGAGTTTGTGTTTTCTCTAGTATGAATATCTAGTCTTTATTCTTCCCCAAACCTTTTTCCTTTTTTTTTATTTTTTTTTTAATTTTTTTAAAGCGCTTAGTTTAACAAATATGATTAAATTAAAAATGTTGTTTTTTCAAATGCAAATAAATACATTAAAAAAAATACAATGAATTGCTAGCGTTAACTCCGTGTTCTGCAGGATACCGCAGCTCCCTTGGCTATCAACAGTGGACTTTGCAACCCTTAGTGTCATTTCTCCTGAAAAGATACTGAAGATATCACCGGGACTTGCTAATAGCTAACACCAAGAAGAGCAAGATTAGTGTAAAGCCATAAAATAGCCAGCGGGGAAGTGAGAAAAAAAATAGTATTTAAGATTTTGAGAGACTTCCAAGTGAGGGATGTTACAAAAATAAGCATGAAAATAAATCATAAGTTACTCTGACAAGTTTTCCTTCAAAGCCATCAATCACGCCAAGAATAGATACTAATTAATCTTCTTCAGGGGAACAGGGGAACCAGGCAAATCGCTTACTTTTCCTTTTTTCCCCCCATTTTCATTTCACCTCCCTATACATAAGACTTCTCCAAAGGGGAGTGAAATCCCTCACAGGGAAACCAAGCAAGTAATTTTGTGGGTAGCAAAAATCTTCAGCTGGGAAATAATTTCACCAGGAACGACGTGAATTAGATGCTGGGGAGTCTGGCAGAGAGCCAGCAAACCTGCTCTGCATCCGAGGGGGACCGGCATGGCGGTGCTGCAGAGCATCGCTCCTCTGCAGATGCTTCAGACACTCACCTTCATACCAGCCCAAGGTTTGGCCCCATACATATTTGGCTCGAGGAGGTTCTTTGCCCCTTTGCTGATACAGCCGCATGGGGACGTCATATTAAAGCCCCACGTGGATACTTCTATTGAGCAGCGAAGATTGAATCTGGCTAATCTGGGGAGATGTAGCCAGTGGCTTCACAACTGCAAAAAATACACGTTTTAGAATTACACTTTTTTGGCGTTTCTTAACAAAGCCAAAAAAAACCAAACCACCCCCCAAAGAAAGGAAGAAGAAAATACTCAATGACATCTGTAGGTGCTCTCACCAGGAATCCCCAAAACTTCCCAGCACTGCCCCCCAGCCTGCCCCATCCAATGACCTTGTTTTCCCAACATGGTACCACAGTTTAATGATGCCATATGCCTGCTGGCTTCCAACCGATGGACTTCAGAAAGATACCATTGGCAGCATGGAATTTTGATCGACAGCACCATGTTTGGTCGACACTTTGATTCTCAAACATCAACAGAGTGACTGATGTACCAAAGCAGTTCATGGCTGGATTAGCATACGTTAATAGTGGAGACAAATGGCAAGACATTAAAAAAAGACTGATTTCACATAGAACTTCTTCGGTGGGATGAATCCCAGTGTTGGAGGGAAAAGTCATGGGCCAAGCCTGGTTGGTGGGGTTTGCAGGATTGCATCCCAATGGGAAAATTGAATAAACCCCTCACGGCTGGCAGGGGTTGGGAAATGCTTGAACAGAAATACTGCCACATGGCTTACACTTTACCTGTGAATGCCTCCTGACGCACTGATAGGTGAAAATTCAGGATTTTAGAAGCCAAATCTCCAATTCTCTGGGGTTTTCTTTCTTTTTTTTTTCTTTTCTTCTTTCACTACATCCCGAGAGCAAATTCTGGGGGAAGGGAGAAGCTGCAGGGGCCAGAGTGGTGGTCTGGATCGCTGCCGGCAGGATCCCTCGCACCCTGACCCACCAGGCTGTGCCCCCATTATAGGACTTTTCTGTTCTTAAAAAAAAATAATAATCAAGACAAATCTGGTTTTCAGATCAGATATCTGGTCTTCTCCCAGAAGGCTGAAGCTGTGCCTGGGCACACGGCAATAGGTGTTAAATCCCCTTCTCCTCCACTCCCTGAGAAATCAGGGAGCACGAAAAGTCAAGATCAATGGGCACAACCCTGAGCCTTATAATACTGATGGGCTTTGCCGCCTCCATCAAGTTCAGCTGCTCATTAATACTATCAAACCCCATTGCTACTAACGAAGCTGAGGCAACGCCAGGTGCTGTCACCATGCAAAGCTCCCGGGCTCGAATCCATGAAGCAGAAATTAATTTTTCCAACCAAGTCCAGTGCATTCAGCAACCATTTTACTGCTTTCTGGGTAGACAGGAGGACTGAAGCTCCTGTTTCCAGCTTGCTCCTCTTGTTCCATGTGCAGGTTAGGAACCACATCAGCAGACAACTAGATGAAAATTTAAATTTAAAATTGAACTGCAGCATCAGGACTCTCTGTCTCCTGCAATGCATTTTCTGCTGAAAATTTCTGCCCTTTAAATTTTGCAGCGAAAGCTTCCACCCCATCACAGACAGACCGACACATTCATAAGGCACCCAAGAACATACTGCACATCCAAAGAGGTCAGGGTGAAAACTTTCTCCTGTACAAGCCACCAGGAATTCAACATCTTCCTTGGAAAAACGGGTTTGAGCTGCTGGGTTCAGACCCAGCCTGCCTGATCCGGGGGCCATGCACGCCAGCGTCGTGGCATAAATTCTCTTCTTCTCACCAGGAAAGGAAAGTAAGTTGAATAATGGGAAGAATACAGGACGGGCTGCCGGCACTGTGCCTTCCTCGGCTCTCTTCTACTGCACAGATGTGACAGGGCAGCTCGCACAGCTGAAATAAGCACCTGAAGCGATTTAGTAAGCCAAAGCATCGCTAGACAAGCAAATAAAGAGACCACTAAGCCTTGTTCATGGTTCAGGGAGCGATGCAGTGGCGTGGTGCATCCCTCCGTACCAGCCTCCTCACCCTCCAGGCATCTCCTTGCCCAGGCGGTGTCTTGCCATCACCCCCCTGCAGCCACCCCCTCCCTCAGGATGCTCCAGCATGGAGCTGCCTGGGGATCCCCGAGCAAAGTCTCCCCCTCCGAACACATCATCTATCCCTTGGTGACACAGTGCCTCTTACACTGACCATGGGACAGAGCCACTCCCGTACACCGCACACCTAGAAACACTGGATAGCAAATTCAGCTAGATAGAAGCCAGGCTCAAAACATCTATTTTTGGCTTTTCCTATTTTTTCCTCTACTTTTTTCCTCCTTTTTGTCATAAATTGATTTTCTTCACATTATTAGTCTCCAAAGAACAAAAAACCTTCACGTCTCCCTTGCCCTGTACATTATTAAGCCTGACTATAACAGGCCTGGATTTAAATGTATAATTACAACCATGACAGTAATGACAATAAAGCACTCCTTCAATGGAAAAAAAAAAAAGTATTAAAAAAAAAAAAAAGAAAAAAAAGGGTTATAGTGGCTAAGAGATAATGGCGACTCGAACAGAGCCGCAGAATCCCCTGTTTCTTAGAGCTCCCAGCTCAGAGGAGCTCTCAATCCATCGAGAAGGTACTGGCAAGACGACGGTGGCTACGTTACTTCTGCAGTGGCTTTTGGACTCCTTTAAAACACTCCTTCTGCTTCAGCATCTTCACGTAAACCATGAGTCAGCTCGGGGGAAGGCATCACTTTGCCGGTCTCCGAGCTAATCACAATTGTCCGTTCAACAATACAATAAAGTAAGAAGGAATACAAACGCTCGAGAAAAAGAAAACCCAGTGCAAATAAGAAAGTCGTCCCACTCTCCAACCCGCTGTCGAAGGGGTGGCGAGCTGGGGCAGGGGATACACACAGAAAGTTGAAGACAAGGAGGCGGGGAGGGGGGGACCTAACGCAAGCCCCGCTCGACAAAAGCCATCAATTATGAGTGTCTGGTGTAGTATGTGTCTGGCTTTGTCCTCCCGAGACATCTGCTGCCTGCTGTCTCCTGCCAGTTGGCTGGGGCAAGGCCGGAGGACAGCGTGAAAACAATACTAGCCCCCACTTGGATTCGGCTTATTTTTTTTTCTCTCCTCCCCACCCCCCAACCCCCCCCACCCCCCCAAATTCTCTGTCTTCTTTCGAAAGCCAAACAATAACCCGGCGGGATGCGTTGCTGCTGCTTGAGCAATGAGTTCAGAAAAGAAACCCCAAAAACAAAACCACGGCGGGGAAGAGGGGTGGCACTGAGCGACGCAGCTGAAAAAGAAACATGCTTCTCCCTCCCTGCCCCACGAATGTATTCTCGAGCATGCTGGGGTTTGGTCTGCTGGGGGATTGAAATCGGAAAAGCTCTTGCCGGATCCTGTCAAGGTGCATGTCTTCTTCTCGTCCCTTCCCACCCCACCTTGCCCTGCCCCTCAAGCCGTCAGTTTTTGGATGGTCTTGTTGTAGTACTGCGTGATGGTGGGCGTCAGGGGGTTCCAGTTGTTGGCGTGCAGCTCGATAACCTCCAGCAGCAGGGAGCGCGTCAGCATGGACTCGGAGGGACACAGCATCTTGTCACGCGCTATCGCCAACAGCTCCGTCATCATCTCGGGCAGCTGCTCCTCCAGCAGCCGGCCGGTGCTCTGCAGCTGTCGGGAGAAGAAGGGGTCAACCATGGCATATTGATCCTTATGGGTCCCTTCAGACTTGAGATATTCTATGGTTGTATCATTCTACAATATGAAAACACCCTGCCGGCATTTCCAGACATCCTCCATCCCTCCAATTCTGCCCTGCTCAGTGCGGCGGGGCAAGCAGGCAAGGTTAAAGGCGTCGTGGCTTTTGAAAACCAAAACCACCTGGCAGCCTGCTCCAACAGCCAAACATAAAGGGTGAGATTTTCAAAAGCAGGAGGAGCTGCTGGAGGAGCGAATGGTTCAGCTCCCACTGACTTCAAAGGCAGCAACACTGGATTGCTTTTGGAAAAAAAAAAAAAATAAAAATCATGCTATTGTCAAAACAAAGCGCAGGCTGTGATGTGGTATTCCTGCCTGCGACCTGGCCGTTCATTTACTCGCTGATTCATAGCTGTCAGTGACTCCCAGTCATTAATTGGAATAAGCAGAGCCCTCCTGTATGCATAACAAATCCTGCCCTGCCGAGATCGGCATTTATACCTGTCGTGCCGCTTCTCTGAGGACAGACAAGATTTTTTTTTTTAAAGCAATTACTCCTTGGAGAGCCTCTATGGAGCAGCATAAGCTCCCCAAAGTCCTAAACTTAAAAATTCCACCTCTCCTCCTTGGTTGCCTGACGCTTTGCTGAATTTCAGCCATTCAGGCTGCAATTTCAACCATTCAGATGGCAAGGACAGCATCCATCCCCACAGGCCAATCACTCCCCAAAAGTGAAACTCTTGGAACTCTGCTATATTGGTACCAGCATTGCTCCGCAAAGCTGCTGCTGAGCATGGCAAACCTCTTCACATGAGCCACAGGGCAGCTTTTGCTCCAATACAGGTGTTTGTGCTTAAAAAATAAAGGCAGGGTGAGATTTGAAGGCACCAGGATGATGTAATTCTGTGATACACGACCCTGCTACCAAAATTTTTGCATCCATTTACATGGATCAAAAGTCCAGTGACAGAATCTCAAAGGCTGTCCCTTATCTCCCAGTGATGTCTTTCATGGACCTGCTGGAGCGGGGCCAGAGGAGGCCACGGGGATGGTCAGAGGCCGGGGCACCCCTGCTGGGAGGACAGGCTGGGAGAGCTGGGGTTGTCCAGCCCGGAGAGGAGAAGGCTCCGGGGAGACCTTACTGCAGCCTTCCAGCACTTAGAGGGGGCTCAGGAGAAAGATGGGGACAGAGTTTTTAGCAGGGCCTGTCGCGACAGGACAAGGGGGATGGTTTTAAACTCAAAGAGGGGAGATTCAGACTAGATGGAGGGAAGAAATGTTTTATGCCAAGGGTGGTGAGACACTGGCACAGGCGGCCCAGAGAGGTGCCCGATGGCCCATCCCTGGGAACATCCAAGGCCAGGCTGGACGGGCTCTGAGCAACCTGATCCAGCTGAAGGTGTCCCTGCCCATGGCAGGGGGCTGGGCTGGAGGGACTTTGAAGGTCCCTTCCCACACAAACCGTTCTGTGATTCTATCATGCAAAGAAGCAACATGGCTCTTTGGGTCTGGAAACATCTAACAGCTGCTTGACACACGCGTAGCCAAAGAAGGGGCAAAGCCATGAGGAGCAGGGTGGGTGGCGCGGGTGCTTCCCTACCTCCATGGAGCAGCAGAGCACAGCGTCTTCCTTCACATCCTGAGATTGCAACAACTGCGAAAAAGAGAAGAGACAGGCGGTGAGAAATGCATGACCTCCTCCTCCTCCCTTATGACCTTCCTTCCATCTCTTCGTCCAGCTTGGCTTTTGCCACTTCCAGGTGGAAAGGACAGAAAATTAGAAAAAGGGGAGAAAAGATATTATCACCATAAAAAATGAAGATGAACAGTGACAAAATGCAGGGTAAAGGGGATCAGCGGTGTACCCACTGCTGAGAGTGAGCAAGCGGGGCGGAATAGAGAGAATTCAGGTTAACAACTTCCAAAATAAATTTTATTTAGCTTATATTGCTTTTTTTATTCCCCAGCAGAGCAATGCAAAAACATACTCATTTCACATACACAGGGACTAAATACAACCATCAGACGACAACATGCCAGCAGCACAGCCCTGGGAGCGGCAGTTTGGAAGGGACGGCAGCCACCCACCACCAAACCTTTCCGTCCCTCTGGGGACACTTCTAACAGCCACAAAACCACCTGAAGGGAATGTGTTACATCCAATCCAGCCTGATTAATACCGCTCCTTCTAGACTGATTATACAGTAGCAGGAGCGCAATGGGTTGCAGCAAAACTATGGTGTCTCATGTGCACCAACGCCAACCCTGCTCTGCTCTCTGTATTACAAACACAAGCTTGTAAGCACGAGCAATTTTCAAGAGATCCCGAATGTCGCTCTGCATGGCATGGGATGGCAAAGGAAGATGTCACCCCTCTTGGTTCAGACTCGGGGTGCGCAGTGGGGTCAGCCTGGCTCTACCTGGCCGTGGCAAAGCATAGGAGCTCAGCACACTCACCTCACAAACCTTGAAGCCCAAGGAAGGACCTTGAACCAGATCAAAATCACACATTTTTCTTTGTTCTCATCTTTATGACTTTGTAAAGCACGTAAAGATGCTGCTTCAGGTATTTTGCTAAAACCATAAGAAAGCACAGTGTTCTAGTAATTTTTAAGTAGACAAAATAATGAGATTCTCAATCAGCCAGCAAGTGAGCTGGAGAGTTACGAATAACACTACCGTGAGGTGGCTGATAAAATGACAAATGTTGGCAACATTGAAGCTACGGCCACTTCCACTCGATCACCTTGGGCTGAACAAGCCCTGCTGGCCCTGAGCTAATCCCTGCGTGCAGCGGGGAGCTGAGTGCATGCACTGAACACTGAGAAAAGGGAGAAAAATTGGGAAAACTGGCTTTATTAGTATCTGAAATTCATCAGGGAGAGGCGACATTGGAAAAATGGTCAGGCTAATTAAAAACTGCCCATATAAAAACTTAGCATAACTAAAGTACTCCAAAGTCACATCCTTTCATTAAAATCACAATTCTGATCTCAGCCTTATCATCTCTCTTCCCACTCCCATTATTTTTGTTTCCTTTTCGTTACAAATAAATGATTTGTTTACCAGCTGGAAAACAGCTAGGGAAAAGAAGAGGTAATTCAAGGAATTATCATTGCTTTCAAAATTTTGTCCTCATCCTCTTCTGTTTTCGCAGAGAGCAGTTGTTTGCTTTGAAGGTGATGTTTCCATCATCTCGATGAGCAGGAGGTCCATGGTTTTTATCTCGCATTAGCCAAAGGGTCAGCCAGGGCTGAACCACAACAGCCGTCCCGTCCCCCAACCCCAGTTAATCTTTCTGCTGAATTGTTTGGGAAAATGTAGTTAAGCCCAAGATGCACACTCTGAGATAAGTTCTCACAACAGCTCACAGATTCTTCACAAAACCCCCATGAGATTATTTAAAACCAACAACAACAAGGAAAAAAAATATCAGTAGGGACAAATATGAAAGGCACTAGTCCAGCAATCCACTCCTGGGGTATTTAGCTCGTGAGCACAGCATAAATCAGGGCTGCAAATTAAATATACCTTGCCTATTTTGCCGTTCTTTAATAAAGAACATAATGTGAAAATTAAAGCAACAGAAGTGGAGTTAGGATTGATGAGGAAGGCCTGTGGTGGTGGCCTGACCCCAGCCCTTCCTCTGTCACAGTCTCCTTGATGATCCTGCTCTCTGCCAGGATGTGGTCAGGGAAAGGGCAACTTCACTTGGGCTTTCTTGCTGCATTTCCCACCTGCAGAGCTGGGACGCATTCCCTACCTCAAGGGGTTGTGAGGACGAATATGCCACTGTCAAGTGCTCAGGTATTTGGCTAATGAGGTACAGTCTACCTACCTATGATGACACAGACTATATCCTACCCAGCTTGGGCAGGTACCTTCTACCTTCAAGTTGTCCTCCTGGACCTCATCTGACATGACTTGGCTGAACAAGGAGCATGCATGTGCTCACATCCGTCCAAGCCACATGCTCCACTGCTCCATCAAGACACCATGTGCTCACCTAACCCATCCGGGATGCGCCAGACACCCATCCAGGCCATGTGCCAGCACCTTGCCCATCCAGGCACCACGTGCTCCATGCTCCATCAAGGCATCAAGGGATATGTCCCAAGGGCCACAGTTCGGCATCTGCCTGGGATGTGTGGGTTGGGGAGGCCCACAGCCTGCCCACCAAACCCAGGCAAGGCCCTGTGCAGCACAGAAGTGCCCAGATCTGCTGGTGCCTGAGAACCACAGTCCAAGTCCATGCCCACAGATGGCTGTCAGCCACCTGCAACAGTGCAACAGTCTGAAGCCAGGAGGATCGGAAAGTTGTCACTTTCTCGCATTCATGATCATAACTATGTTTCGAGCAC